>NC_133325.1:28173615-28271115 GCF_042186555.1 Aquarana catesbeiana | reverse complement strand
GCTGTTTGAAACAGGCGGAACCGGCTGGCCAGAATTCCAAACGCATTCTCAACCACTCTTCTAGCTCTGGCCAGCCGGTAATTAAAAACCCTCCTCTCCGGGGTGAGTGTTCTTTGGGGGAATGGCCTCATGAGGTGCTTGCTGAGAGCGAAGGCTTCATCGGCAATGAAGACAAAGGGGAGTCCTTCCACGTTATCCTCATCAGGTGGCAATCCCAGGCCACCACTCTGGAGACGCTGGCAGAACTCCGTCTGGGCAAATACTCCTCCATCCGACATCCGGCCATTCTTCCCCACGTCCACATATAAAAAATCATAGTGTGCCGACACCACCGCCATTAAAACAATACTGTGGAACCCCTTATAATTAAAATAATATGACCCCGAATGGGGTGGTGGCACAATGTGGACATGTTTCCCATCTATAGCCCCTCCACAATTGGGAAAGTCCCAACGGCTGGCAAAATGGGATGCCACAGTCTGCCATTCCTGTGGCGTTGAAGGAAACTGGGAAATCAAAAAAGAAAACCAAAATCAATTAATTTGTAAGCTAACATTGCAAGAAAATTAGACAATTAAAAACATTATTCCCCAGCATCAGTATAACATTCAATAATTTAATTCTTCTGGAATAACTAATATGGAAAGGCACACTTATCAGATTGCTCACCCCCTCTGATGGAACATTGATTACATTTTAGGGGGTTGTGAAATCCCTAAAAAAAATTACTTTTAGGACACGCAGGAATTTAGGGACTAAAAAGGCTACAAGACTGCAGTTGTCGCACTCTGCAGGTGCAGTTGCTAACCAGCTTACAGTAAATGAGGTAATGTAAAAAGGCATTCATGTTGCAAGGAGTACACAATCACATGCAAGGGCAATTAATGAAAACACTTTGAGGCTTGCATATGATTTGATGATGGAAATCAGCAGAGCTTCTGCTCATTTACTAAAGCACTGGAACAAATGCACTTGTAGAGTGCACATGCATTTTGCAAAGTGCCACATATATTTGCTTTAGACAAATCAACACCACAGAACATTCCAGCAAATTTTAACGAGGGTGGGGGTGGGGGGGTTGTGAAATCTAGATAATTGCTCATTAGCAGCAAACTATTTGGAGTGAGTTTAGGTGGGGGGGGGGGGGGTTGTGAAATCTAGATAATTGCTCATTAGCAGCAAACTATTTGGAGTGAGTTTAGGTGGGGGGGGGGGGGGGTTGTGAAATCTAGATAATTGCTCATTAGCAGCAAACTATTTGGAGTGAGTTTAGGTGGGGGGGGGGGGGTTGTGAAATCTAGATAATTGCTCATTAGCAGCAAACTAAATACACTCAAACAAAATACATTCCAAATGAGTAGACTAGGTGGATATGTTCCCATCACTTCATGCTGGGAAGGTTATTGAAGGAAAATATACATGCATGACAAAAAATAACAGGAAAAAAATCCAGCATGTGTGAGGATAAAAAGGGGACATTCACACTATATTGCAATGATGGTAAGTAGTGTTTGA
Organism: Aquarana catesbeiana; assembly: GCF_042186555.1. Classification (NCBI taxonomy): domain Eukaryota; kingdom Metazoa; phylum Chordata; class Amphibia; order Anura; family Ranidae; genus Aquarana; species Aquarana catesbeiana. Next base: position 28,269,600 of record NC_133325.1, on the reverse strand, counting down.
AGCAAGAAATACATTATATTATCAAAGATTACATAAAAGAACATGTGATGCTAATAAAAGAAAAATATCTTACCTTAATATAGTCCTTCTGCAGGACCTGTATGATGGCAGAACAGGTCTCTGGGATAATGATCCCCAGAGCCTGGGGGGAGATGCCTGTCGAGAACTTAAGGTCCTGCAGGCTTCTCCCTGTGGCCAAATACCGCAAGGTAGCGACCAGCCTCTGCTCCGGAGTGATGGCTTGCCTCATGCAGGTATCCTGCCTGCTGATATAGGGGGTCAGCAAAGCCAACAAACGGTCAAAAACGGGGTCCGTCATCCGGAGAAAGTTCCTGAAATCCTCAGGATTATTCTCACGGATCTCACGGAGCAAAGGCATGTGACAGAACTGGTCACGCTGAAGCAACCAATTCTTGGTCCATGAACTCCTCCTCGCCCTGTTCATGGACTGGTCTTGGGCTGAAGAATAAACTACAGCACCAAGCACATACAATGCACGAGCTCTACGACGAGTACGTACAGGTAACATGGCTTCAAAACGGTCGGCTGGTCAGAACGCACTAAACAGAACGCACTGAAGAACAGCAAGGCCTGTGAAGAACGACCTGAAAATCAGGAACGAGCGGCCAATAAAACAAAGATTTCTCAATGCCAACTGACCAAACGCACTGAAAAGCAGATACAAACCTCACAAGCACAGACTGAACAACAGTTAAAACGAACTGAAAAATACGAGTCTCACAAGCGCGAATCGTCTCTCACCAAACTTCTACTAACACGAGATAAACACGAGATTAGCAGAAGGAGCCCAAAGGGTGTCGTACGGGCTATTGAACTTCCGTTTTATAGTCTCGTCGGACTTGGTGTACGTCACCGCGTACTAGGCTGTCGTACTTTTGTGTGGTCGTGTGTGCGCAAGTCCGTTCGTAACAAAGTCTGCCGCAAGTCCGCCGAAGGTACGTCGGAAGTCTGTCGGACAGGCTGTCGGACTTTTGTAGACGAAAAGTCCGACCGTGTGTACGCGGCATAACAATCAACCAGGATAACAACTCCTGGCAAGTAAATTTGTGAGGCGCAACCCTGCCTAAACTCCAGGGTGCTATATTACTATTGTCCGTAATAAAAGAATATTTGTTTTGAAGAGAACATAGCCCACATAACATTCATCATTGTCCAATTCCCTCGGAACGAATGTACAGGCAGATTCATTGGATGGATGGCCATTATTTTATTTTATTTTTTTTATAAGCAGACCCCTTAGTATTTCCTAATAACAAAAAATATAAAACATCTGTTGAGTTTTGAGGTCCTGACACCCCAGCTTATCACATTTGGCTTGAAAAGAGGACTTGATTTGAGTTGATAATAAAACAGGCAAGTGGAATGACACAGGGGTTAGACAGCTGGTTATGAAAGCATGGCCCCCTAGCATGGCTCCCCAGCATGGCTCCCCAGCATGGCACCACAGCATGGCTCCCAGCATGGCACCCCGGCATGGCTCCCCGGCATGGCAACCCAGCATTGCACCCCAGCATGCCACCCAAGTATGATACCCCAGCATGGCAACCCCAGCATGGCACCCCAGCATTGCACCCCAGCATGGCTCCACAGCATGGCACCCCAGCATGGCACCCCAGCATGGCAACCCAGCATTGCACCCCAGCATGGCTCCACAGTATGGCACCCCAGCATGGCTCCCAGAATGGCACCCCAGCATTGCACCCCAGCATGGCTCCCAGCATGGCTCCCCAGCATGGCACCCCAGCATGGCTCCCAGCATGGCTCCCCAGCATGGCACCCCAGCATGGCACCTTGTCTGTATTGTAGAATTGCTGCGTCGGTAGCGGTTCTGGGTTTTGTGTGACGCCAATCCTGCGTCTGATGACAGCGTTTGCACCTTGAAGTCTTGTTTGTGCAACGGGGCTGGTTTATGGCTCTCCTTCTTCTTATAAAAGTGTTATTGTCAGGTTTACAAGCCGTGCTTCCCTGACTAATCATCAAAGGATGGCTCAATCTTCGGTGTCACCGGATTATCCTTACAATGTGTTTACAGGTGACTACAGTGTAATCCTCTAATCCAACATTTATTGAGGATCTAAAAGACACCATGGCGTCTGGAACCACCCAGACTGAAGATCCGCAGACCCTCCACTGCACCACAGGGGAGCCGGGACAGCAACATTACAGGGATTACATCTGTTCCTCGCTCCATCCAAATTAATGTTTTGGTTGGAAGGATGCTCTAGGAACTGGCCTTCTGCAGAGGAAGGATCTGATGATCAAGGTCACAAGAGTTCCTCAGGGTCCAGGATTGCCCCTGGAAACAGGTGCAGCTGCTGACTGTGGCTCTAATTTTCTTTTGCATCCAGGTTCCTGTTAAAGCTGAAGTGATGAAAAAAAAATGAAATTGATGTACGGGAGGTGTTTTATCTGCCAAAGGATTTGTATTTCTATCCATCCAGTCCTGAAACTTACACAGCTCTGTCTCACAACACACATCCCCGTTTCACAGGAGACCTCATCTTACTGTGCTGCAGTTACACTTTCCTTTCACTGCTCCCTACACTACTGCACACCTGATTGCCCCTTTGTGTCGCTTTTTCATCCCCCCAGTCTGAGCTCTGCTGAACAGGCATCACAAGAAGCCGATCTCAGGTTGAACTGTGTGACGTATCTTCCCTGCTGTATATAACCTGATCCTAATGTATCTAGATGACACCAGCCTATGCATACTCCTGGGAAATTTAGTGTAACCCGACAGAGTGATATCACCATAAAATATTTCCAGAACCTTCTGAAGAGACGTCATGGTAGATACCAGCTGACTCATGGTTCCTGGCCGGTTCATTAGGGAATCAGGTCAGAAGTGATTAATGCCTGATTGTAGTGCAGGAATGAGAACGGATCTTGTAAAATAGATTATGTTTAATTCCTTCACAAGTCAGTGTGATAATCTCCACTGCCATCACTGAGTGTCGGGTCAGCAACCTTTCCCACATTGAATATCAAATTCACAGGCATTAGAGGACCAGTGTGCCAGAGAACAATAGAACCTTCATATCTCAGATCACCCCAATTCCTGAACTATCACACCTCAGATCACCCCAATTCCTGAACCTTCACCCCTCTGATCATCCAATTCCCGAACCTTCACACCTCAGATCAGGTGTGAAGGTTCAGGAATTGGGGTGAGCTGAGGTGTGAAGGTGCAGGAATTGGGGTGATCTGAGGTGTGAAGGTGCAGGAATTGGGGTGATCTGAGGGGTGAAGGTGCAGGAATTGGGGTGATCTGAGGTGTGAAGGTGCAGGAATTGGGGTGATCTGAGGTGTGAAGGTTCAGGAACTGGGGTGATCTGAAATGTGAAGGTTCAGGAATTGGGGTGATCTGAGGTGTGAAGGTTCAGCAATTGGGGTGATCAGATTTGTGAAGGTTCGGGAATTGGGTGATCAGAGGGGTGAAGGTTCAGGAATTGGGGTGATCTGAGGTGTGAAGGTTCAGGAATTGGGGTGATCTGAGGTGTGAAGGTTCAGCAATTGGGGTGATCAGAGGTGTGAAGGTTCGGGAATTGGGTGATCAGAGGGGTGAAGGTTCAGGAATTGGGGTGATCTGAGGTGTGAAGGTTCAGGAATTGGGGTGATCTTAAGTGTGAAGGTTCAGGAAGTGAACCTGAAGATCACCCCAATTACCGAACCTTCACCCCTCTGATCACCCCAATTCCTGAACCTTCACCCCTCTGATCACCCCAATTCCTGCACCTTCACACCTCTAATCACCCCAATTCCTGAACCTTGATACCTAAGATCACCCCAATTTGTGAACCTTTGCACCTCTGATCACCCCAATTCCTTAACCGTAACCCCTCTGATCACCCTAATTACTGAACCTTCACATCTCAGATCACCCCAATTCCTACACCTTCACACCTCAGATCACCCCAATTCCTACACCTTCACACCTCAGATCACCCCAATTCCTACACCTTCACACCTCAAATCACCCTAATTCCTGCACCTTCATACCTCAAATCACCCTAATTCCTGCACCTTCACACCTCAAATCACCCCAATTCCTGCACCTTCACCCCTCAAATCACCCCAATTCCTGCAAATCTCAGATCACCCCAATTACTGCACCTTCAGAAACACAGAGGTTTTAGGCTGGGTTCACACCATTGCGAATTGGATGTGGGTTTTTGACCGGCTCTCTATGGAGCTGAGAGGCTGCGGTTCCGGTGCGAATTTGCACAGGAGCCCTGTGTGTCTTTTGGTCCAATTCAGGTCCGAATTCAGCCAAAAATTTGGGCTGAAATCGGACCTCAAACAGTGAACTAGGACACACCTGACCTCCTACTGTGAGCCGCATGCGTCGATGGTGTGAACCCAGCCTTAGACTTGCTGCATTTGGCAATTCATGGTTCTAGGAGGAGGAAGACATTAGGAGGGTGGGCTTCTTTACATAAAAACATCTGCAACCACAGGACCAATGCTGGTTCTTAGAACAGGGTCAGCATGTGAATGTCCATGATGTCAGACGAGCCTTTCTAAAACCTCATGGAGGTGGGTGGGAGGCAGGTGCAGAGGGGCAGGCCAGGCTTTGTAATTGGCAGTCTAGTGATCTATCAGTTAAAGCCTATATCAGCGCACCACGGCCCAGTCCAAACCTGTGCACATGCCATGTGACAATCTACTGGGTGCCACTGAAAATGGCATCATTGTGTGTCCAGTCCACCCGGCATGCATACCTTCCATTGGATTTCCAACATATGGCACTTCACACGTGAAAAAGGCACAAAAAAAAACAAGAAAAAAAAGCCTAAAAAGCACCTAAATGCTGAAGCTGGAAGGGGGGCTAATTTTTGAGTAATCATTGTGGAACTATTGTTCATCTTTTGGTAAGTGCAGGAGTCTTATAAACTGAACACACTAGTAGATTTTTGAACAAATTATTAAAATTTCCATCCTGCTCTTTTGAATTTCCCCATCACTGTCAAAAACTAAAATTAATCTGAGCCCATTAAAGAATTTGGAAAATTGGACAAACAGTCCTAAAAAAAAAAAAAAATTCAAACAAAATCCTACTAGTGTATGACCAGCTTCCCCTGTTTTGGTCTATTAGATACTTTGTGATACATAGGGGGTATCTGTTTTTGAGATTACAGCAGCTACCCTACTATAGCTAACAAATGACACTTCTAGTCTAGGTTCTTTTTCTATTTTTTTGTTGTTTTGGATTTGGATAGTGAGACCAAGATTTTATATTCATAGGTGACCCCCCCATTGTGGAGATTTTCTCTTACGTTCTGTTCCTGATAACCTGTATAAGAGGGAGTGGCTGTTACATGGAGCAGAAGGAACAGACAGGACTAAAACATTGTCAACCGCTTCCTCACTCTGCTAAAAATGTGTCCCCACTGGAGAGATCTCCCATCACTTCCTGTCTGGAACTAAACGCATCCCGCAGCCGTATATTTTGATACATTGCATACACATTTAATGAAATTTGAACAGTGTACATGGACCCTAAAGGTTTAGATTTCAGGCCCATTTACTTCTTTGCAGTGTGTGAATGCTATGTTCAGTATTAATGTGTTGCGTTGAAATGAATGGGCTGCCAATGTACCCGGGCATGATAAAGAAGCACACAACCCTTTATTTCTAATGCGATGCACTAGTGTACATTGCAGCGTTCGTAGGGTGCATTACACATGGTGTGCGTGTTACCACAATCATACCTCCCAACTTTTTGAGATAGGAATGAGGGACACCTATCAGCAAAAGTATGCAGGCATAGGACACACCCCATGTCACGCCCCCTTAAAGGAGAATTGTACAAAAAAAAAACAAGATTGGTTAAACACACAAATGCTTTTTTTACCACTACTATTCCTTTATATTGGCATTTGAAATTTACAAATGCAACAATTTAGAAATCAGATGAAAGGTTTAGCACTGGGAAACACTTTTTGATAGATAAAAAGTGCATTTTATATACAACTATATAGATCAGACCAAAATGAGGGACAAATGAGGAAGAAAGAGGGACAGAGGGACATTGCTCCAAATCAGGGACAGTCCCTCGAAATCGGGGACAGTTGGGAGCTATGCCACAATGCAGAGGTGTGAATGGGACCTAGACTTCTTTATCCTAGCCTGGCCTGTGAGCTCTTTGTTGGTGTTGTCAGTGTTCCGTAGCAATTTGCACATTTAATCTGTTTCAGTGTGCCAGTGTCAGTTTGCGGGTTTGCTCTCTGTCAATGTGCAGTGGCAGTTTGCAGGTTTGTTTTATGTTGGTGTGGCAGTTTGCAGTTTTGCTCTGTGCCAATAGGCAGTGGCAATTTGCAGATTTGCTCTGTGTCAGTGTGCAGTGTCAGTTTGCAGGTTTGCTCTGTGTCAGTGTGCAGTGGCAGTTTCGCTCTGTGTCAATGTGAGGTGGCAGTTTGCGGGTTTGCTCTGTCAGTGTGCAGTGACAATTTGCAGGTTTTCTCTGTGTCAGTGTCAGTGTTGCCAACCGTCAGTATTTTTACTGGCAGCCGGTAAAAAATTGGCACTTTTCTCCTGCCAGTAAATGCCAGTAAGAGGAAAAGGTTGCCAGTAAACAATATGGCTGTGCCGCTCGGCTCTGAACTGCGCATGCGCAGCTCTGGCCTGTAGCTGTCCAAGACCATCCAAGTGCCTGCTACAGTGTGTTTGGGGGGTGCCGGTGGGGGTGGGGTGGGGGGGGGTGGTTCTGGTAGAGGCAGTGTCTGAGCATGACGTGTGATGTCATGGTGCAAGGGAGCGGAGTGCCTGGAGCAGAGTGTGCAGGTCTGCAGGACGGGATTAAGGCAAGCCAGGACCGGGACTGTCAGTGCTGTTTGGATTGGAGGGGACTGAAGGGACCACCTGGCATGCAGAGAGACTGTCACTGTGACTCAGGAGGGGACGTGTCACAATGGTGATCTGTGCTGCAGCACAATGTTGTTAGTATCACTGTGAGAGTCGATGTCATGTGTGCACCACCCATTCTAATTTCTTGCCCCTCTGAGTTCTGTCCCTGAGCTACTTACTATATCGAAAATAAAATTAGAAATAGGCTTTTTGCCTTAAAATCTACCTTAAATCATAATGCTAATTGCATATTGTACTTATTTGTATCCTAAATACTGGAATTTGTACTTAAAACTGTAATTTTGGAACTGACAGTAAAAACGTGGCTGTGCCAGTAAATTTTGGGTGTCATGTCAGTAAATTTCAATCTGGTAGGTTGGCAACACTGGTCAGTGTGCAGTGGCAGTTTGCAGGTTTGTTTTAGGTTGGTGTGTCAGTGTGGCAGTTTGCAGGTTTGCGCTCCTTAGATAAGTAGTGGATTGTGTTTTGGGCGGAGAGATCTGTACCGTGTTGTTCTTGCTGGGAATACACAGAGCCGCCCTCCTCCTGTAATAACAGCTCATTGTATGCTGTGCTCTCAGCAGCAGGGACCCGTGAGCTATTTCACCGCCGTTTGTACAAGCTCTGGGCGTGGGACACACTTATCCCATCAATGGAAGCCACGTGCTGCAACAGGTGTCTGCTGACACCGAGACAATGACACCCGAATGTGCCCCCCCACCTGTAGGACACCGCCCTACATGTCAGGGGCAGTCACCCAAGACGGGGTCACCTGCACCATTCTATTCCTGGGGTGCCATTGTGCAAAAACATTTCTCATTATAAGAAAATATTTTGGAATGTTTTTATGCCGTCATGCCATGAATGGTACAGGGGAAGAGTACCTGTTCCTGTAAATAGTCAGCTCTGGGTATAAACTATAATATAATATGATATAATATAATATATAATAACCACTGTACAGGGGAATTGTACCTGTCTCTTTATATAGCCAGCTCTGGGTATGACTTACAGTACAGTACAATATAATGCAATAATTATATATTGTATGCGGGAAGAGTACCTGTCCCTTTATAGAGCCTGTATAACACATATAACACACAGTCGTATAAAATATTAGAGTAGAATAGAATAGAATAGAATAGTCATGGACTGTACAAAGGAAGGGTGCCTGTCCCTGTATATACAGTGAGGGAAAAAAGTATTTGATCCCCTGCTGATTTTGTACATTTGCCCTCCGAGAAAGAAATGATCAGTCTATAATTTTAATGTTGGGGTTATTTTAACAGTGAGAGACAGAATAACAACACAAATATCCAGAAAAACACATTTCAAAAAAGTTATAAATTGATTTGCATTTTAATGAGTGAAATAAGTATTTGATCCCCTATCAGTCAGCGAGCTTTCTGGCTCCCGGGTGTCTTCTATGCAGGTAACGATCTGAGATTAGGAGCACACTTCTAAAGGAAGTGCTCCTAATCTCAGCGTGTTACCTGTATAAAGGACACCTGTCCACAGAAGCAATCAATCAATCAATCAGATTCCAATCTCTCCACCATGGCCAAAACCAAAGAGCTGTCCAAGGATGTCAGGGACAAGATTGTAGACCTACACAAGGCTGGAATGGGCTACAAAACCATCGCCAAGCAGCTTGGTGAGAGGGTGACAACAGTTGGTGTGATTATTCCCAAAAGGAAGTAACACAAAATAACTGTCAATCTCCCTCGGTCTGGGGCTCCATGTAAGATCTTACCTCGTGGAGTTTCAATGATCATGAGAACGGGGAGGAATCAGCCCAGAACTACACGGGAGAATCTTATCAACGATCTCAAGGCAGCTGGGACCATAGTCACCAAGAAAACAATTGGTAACACACTACGCCGTGAAGAACTGAAATCCAGCAGTGCCCACAAGGTCCCCCTGCTCAAGAAAGCACATGTACAGGACCATCTGAAGTTTGCTAATAAACATCTGAATGATTCAGAGGAGAACTGGGTGAAAGTGTTGTGGTCAGATGAGACCAAAATTGAGCTCTTTGGCATCAACTCAACTTGCCGTGTTTGGAGGAGGAGGAATGCTGCCTATGACCCCAAGAACACCATCCCCACAGTCAAACAAGGAGGTGGAAACATTATGCTTCGGGGGTGTTTATCTGCTAAGGGGGCAGGACAACTTCACCACATCAAAGGAACGATGGACAAGTCCATGTACCATCAAATCTTGGGTGAGAACCTCCTTCCCTCAGCCAGGGCACTGAAAATGGGTCATGGATGGGTATTCCAGCATGACAATGACCCAAAACACAAGGCAACAAAGGAGTGGCTCAAGAAGAAGCACATTAAGGTCATGGAGTGGCCTAGCCAGTCTCCAGACCTTAATCCCATAGAAAATATATGGAGGGAGCTGAAGGTTCGAGTTACCAAACATCAGCCTCAAAACCTTAATGACTTGAAGAGGATCTGGAAAGAGGAGTGGGACAAAATCCCTCCTGAGATGTGTGCAAACCTGGTGACCAACTACAAGAAACGCCTGACCTCTGTGATCGCCAACAAGGGCTTTGCCACCAAGTACTAAGACTGTTAAAATAAACCTACTAGTAAAATTATAGACTGATCATTTCTTTGTCAGTGGGCAAACGTACAAAATTAGCAGGGGATCAAATACTTTTTTCCCTCACTGTAGTAAGCTCTGGGTATAACACACAGTACAGTATAATATAATATAATAGCCATGAACTATGAGAGTGGGAAGAGTACCTGTCCTGATATATAGTTACTTCTGAGTATAACACACAGTATGATATAATATAATATAATAACCATTGACTGTGCAAGTGGGAAGGGTACCTGTCTCTTTATATTGTCAGCTCTGGCTATAAAATATAATATAATAGCCATAGACTGTACAGGGGAAGAGTACCTGTCCTTTTATATAGTTAGTTCTGGGTAAAACACACATTGTAGTATAATATAATATAATATAATATAATATAATATAATATAATATAATATAATATTAGCCATTGACTGTACAGGGGAAGAGTGCCTGTCATTTTATATAGTTAGCTCTGGGTATAATGTATAATATAATTTAATAGCCATTGACTGTACAAGGGAAGAGTACCTGTCCCTTTATATAGTCAGCTCTGGGTATATAACACACAGCATAGTATAATATAATACCCAAGGACTGTACAGGAGAAGAGTACATATCCCTTTATATAGTCATTTTTCATTATAACACAGTGCAGTGTCTTTCTTTTCTTAAAGGGCCTCCTCGATCTGTCGGCAGGAACTACCATTGCTGCAAATTGTTGGATGGCGATGACTCCAGGTCTGCTCTCTGTAGGTGAGTGCAGGGTGCTGTGGTGACATTGAGCTGGCTGCTCCTCCTCTTTATTTCTCACTCTCCATTACCCAGAAGGTTAACATGAAAGGTTACACTTCTTTCCCAGTTCCCATTCCCTGTTATCAGCATGCTCTCACTCTCTTCAGAAATAAATCAGACCAAATGTTGCTAAATCAGAACTTCCTTTACTTGAATTAAAAGGCATTCAACCAACAGTTCCATTGTATCTCCACATCACAGTTTTCCAATTGTTACATGAACAAGGCAACGTGTCAGTAAACACATTGATACTCCATCTCCGCTTTTTATAAACACTTCACTGTTATGCCCCGTACACACGGTCGGTCTTTGTTCGGACATTCCGGCAACAAAATCCTAAGATTTTTTCCGACGAATGTTGGCTCAAACTTGTCTTGCATACACACGGTCACACAAAGTTGTTGGAAAATCCGATCGTTCTGAACGCGGTGACGTAAAACACGTATGTTGGGACTATAAACGGGGCAGTGGCCAATAGCTTTCATCTCTTTATTTATTCTGAGCATGCGTGGCACTTTGTCCGTCGGATTTGTGTACACACGATCGGAATTTCCGACAATGGATTTTGTTGTCGGAAAATTTTATAGCCTGCTCTCAAACTTTGTGTGTCGGAAAATCCGATGGAAAATGTTCGATGGAGCCCACACACGGTCGGAATTTCCGACAACATGCTCCGATCGGACATTTTCCATCGGAAAATCCGACCGTGTGTACGGGGCATTACTGTGCTGGACTCGGGCTATGAGGTGGTACTCATACCTTTAGTTTGTGATAATTACCAACTGGTAGTAATACGGTCTCAGTGCCGTTCTGGGTCCCGCCAAAGGATAACTGCACTCTAGGTGCAATGTTACATCTCCCAGTGTATGGCCTTTCCAACTCCCAACACTAACAACAGGGCGAGTGTAAGTAACTGCTCAAAATCCTCTACCTTGTCTGTCTATTGCAGCAAAGGAATACGTTTTCTAATGTAAGCTCCCTGTTGTCTACACAAATGAAGCCTGGAACTCTAATCAAGGCTGCCCCATCTCTTGAGATGGTCTTTGGTCTCTCAAACTAGTCAGGGCAAAGCTTTCTCAGCTGTCCATTTCTGGTACCTCAAAAATATATATAAGAACCCCCTTCCCCCGAAAACGTAAAGTCTATAAAGTGCTCAAAACAAATTTTCCAAAAGTGAAACCAAACTTAACATATTTTGCCTCCAAGAGGCTTTGTCAAGGGGGATATAATGTGATCAACAAAAAATATAAAGAGCAACAATATCATGAATGGCCATCCTATCTGAGGGACCATAAATGGGGACGAGCACCCTGGTATCCTCCCATTGTTGAAAGGCATGTGGCCTGGTCTGGTAGAGGAAACCACATGCTCATTGCCCTAATTTCCTGGACCCAGATTGTATGCCTGGATTTCAATGTTGCCATTTATGTGACATGAAAAGACCCTGTCCCTGTTGAACGTTATTTTTATTTTTTTTACATTGGTACATGTCCCTCATGGCAGTGCCCTGTTCCATATGCCCTTTTTAACAATAGCTTACCTTTTAACCTTAAAAAGGCCAGAAGAAATAACAAGTTCCTGCTCCTATAGACTTTAATAGGGTTCACCGGTAAGTTTGGGTTTGTGGACTTCCAGCTGGGTTTGCCAAATCCAGCTTGAGCTGAACCTGGCCAGATTTTCTCATCCCTGGTGTGCAGCATCATTCACTATCATAGCCTGGCATTATATGTGGTGCTTTGCTCCTCAAATAAAACATTTATACACAAGGGAGTTGATTTACCAAAGGCAAATAAACTGTGCACCTTGCAAGTGCAGTTGCTCCAGAGCTTAGTATATGAGGTGAAGCTTCACTTTGCACAGAGTACCCAATTACAAGCAAGGGAAAAAAACAGGCTTTTGCTTGCACATGATTGGATGATGGAAGTCAGCAGAGCTTCCCCTCATTTACGAAGCTCTGGAGCGACTGCACTTACAAAGTGCTCAGTATATTTGTTTTTAGTAAATCCACCCCAAGGAGACCACATTGCAGCCATTTAGTTTGATGTTCTCATTATCTGAGCTCCAGTTTTGTCTAAGCTGCAGGAGTGATTTTTAAGAAACAGAATAGCGTTACTAAAATCTCTTTGGATACTATGGTAGCAGGTTGGAACCCCTGTTTATGCCCATATGAGAAAGATTCACCCTCTCTATGTGTCCTGGTGACCACCACCTTGTGAATGGGACTCAAAAATTTACAGTTGTCACCACAATAGGTTTAGACGGGAAATCTCCCAATAAGCTAAGTTGTTAAGTTGTTCCCACTAGTACTGTCTAATATTGGATTTCTCTTATTTTGGATAGACTTCCTATCAAATAGGAAGGTCACAGATGGCAAAAAGAAAAAAAATCTGAAGGATTTTGGAGAGTACCCAAACTGTGGGAGCAGTGCTTATAAAAAGAGGACAAAACACTAGTCTTCCGTATTAATGAGCTACAGTTTGGCCCAAACCCATGAGAACTTGTCACATGATAGCAGGCTGCCGGCCCAATCGGCTGAGGCCTGGGAAGTCCCTGCCCCACAGGCATATAACAAAGGAATGCTGATGACATCACTGACCTAATATGGACATGAAGCCTTTTAGTTACACTCTCCTAAAATAGCAACACTGCACCCTGTTAGTTACACCACTGCTGGAAATAATGTCATTGGATCCCATTAGATATACCTTCACTGCCAATCGTAAGATTGTACCTTATTAGTTACAGTATATTGCTGCTGGCAATAGTATCACAGCATCCTGTCAGTTATACCCCTGATGACAACAGTAACATTGTAACCCATTAGTTATGCACCTGCTGACAATAGTGCCATTGTACTCAGTCAGTTATACCCCACTGACAATAGTACAACTGTTCTCAGTCAGTTACACCCCACTGACAATACTATCATTGTACTTAGTCAGTAAAACCCCACTGACAATACTACCATCATACGCAGTCAGTTATACCCCACTATTAATACCGCCATCGTACACAGTCAGTTATACCCCACTGACCATACTACCATCATATGCAGTCAGTTATACCCCACTGACAATACTACCATCGTACATAGTCAGGTATACCCCACTGGCAACAGTGCCATGGTACTTAGTCAGTAATACCCCATTGACAATACTACCATTGTACGCAGTCAGTTATACCCTGTTGACCATTCTACCATCGTACACAGTTATACTCCAGTGACAATAGTGTCATCATACTCTGTTATGCCGCGTGCACAGGAGCGGACTTTTCGACCCAACTGGTCCGACGGACCGAATCCGGCGGACAATCCGACCGTGTGTGGGCTTCATCGGACCTTCAGCAGACTTTTTCTGTCAAAAGTCTGTCGGACTTTAGATTTGGAACATGCTTCAAATCTTTACATAACAGGACACAGAGAGCAAAAAAATAAATAAAAGAAAACTGATAGGGGCTCTCACTAATACATTTTCTATCCAAATATAGAGGAAACATGTTTTTGGTAGAGTTACACTTTAATTAATTTTTTTCACATGCACATCTGGAAAATCAGATTCTTTATAGGATATAATATACAAGGACATACCTCATATACAGTAGGATATTATATATAGGATATGATACTGTACATAGGATATTATACAGTATATAGAATATGATATATAGGGTATTATATACATGATGTTAAATACATTAATTTTGTATATAGGATATTGTATATAGGATATTATATATAGGATATTTTATCATTCTAAAGACAAATAGAAATATTTATCACACCTGTAATCCTCTGCAGTTCCCAGTTTATGAATAGTTACGGCAATGAGTCATCAACACCAATAAACTTCTGATGAAACATTTAATAAGCACTTTGTAGAATGTTCCGGAAGCTGTGATTTAGCTTGATTGTCATTCATGTATTTGGCTGTAAGCTCTAACTTCAGGACAACATGGGTGTCATGAAGAATTCATGTGCCATCTACCCTATTATGGCAAAATCCATAAGTGTATGACACCTGGCTGTTCCCTGATTACCTGCACCCACTCCCCCTCGTTGTCACTCATAAACCAGCTACTTAAAGGAAAACTCCACCTAAACCTTTTATTCCAAGATCATTTTTCTATAATCATATTCTCATTTTTATGTAATCTTTAGATCTGTTATAGAGGTCATTGTACCATGGTGCATTAAAAGCACACATTTTCTTGACCACTCAAGAAAGTCCCAGAAGTGTATGTGTAGCCAATTTTTTTTTTTTTTTTGGTTTGGCATAGAGCACTGTTTCTCAACCTTTTTTCGATCAAGGCACCCTTTAAAATTATGGTTCAAAATCTTGAGGCACCCCATTCTAAAATGTGAAAAATGAATCCAACAGTTTTAACAGAGTAACATCCACACACTGGATACCCAATTTTACAGGTTATGTATTCTTCCAAAGTAAATCCACCTTTGCACACTGGTACTGACTAGTTCTCCGGTGTTTCTCATCTCTCTCAGTTTCCCAGCTAATGTGACCCCAGTCCTGGCAAAGAGGGGCGGGGAGCGGTAAACAAGGATGCTGTGCACGTCCTCCTTATCATCTGATGACATCATTGGTTGTTAGGACGCTGGTGGCTGGAAGGTTGTAATGGTGCACCATGAAAACCTGTGGCTTTGTGTAACTAAAAGGCATGCTTGGTCCACCCACAGGCTTGTATACCACTTTGGGGCAATTTTTAGGCTTTTGCCAGGGCACCCGTGAAGAAACCTGAAGGCACCCTGGTTGAAAAAGGCTGGTGTAGAGTATGGAAGGGTTAAAACCCCTACCAGGTCAGTTTTTGCTATCTGTGTCTTGCTAGGTGTCACACTCACTCCTCCCCAATTCAGTACCCTGTCCTCACTTCGACATGCAGCCATTGGCATTTCAGGGGTTCACCCAGAGCACTGGGGCTGCGGCCAATCAGGAGACAGACAGTACTCCTGGTCAGTGCTGTGGTCAATCAGGAGACAGCACTCTTGAATGATGCAAGTTCAAATTTAGAAGTTGCACTTAGTTTTGTGTTCCAGAAATGCATCACTTTGCTTAAGTTAGGCCCACTGATGTGTTATCCTTATATGTCTCCTTGTTCCTCATATCCTCCATGCCAGTCACCAGCCTTAATTCCTAGTGACTCCAGGGCATCCAGTGTTTTCAGTGACCTTTCAGAATTTTGTGTCACTCAGTGACCTCAGAGTATTATGTGCTCCCAGTGACCCCAGAGTATCTCCTACCACCCAGTGACCCCGGAGCATACTTTATCACCCAGTAACCTCACAGCATCCTATGTTTCCAGTGAGCCCTCAGAATTTTGTGTCACTCAATGATTCCAAAACATTATGTGCTCCCAGTGACCCCAGAGTATCTCATGCCATCCTAGTGACCCCTAAGCATCCTGTGGTACACAGTGACCCCAGAGCATCCTGTGTCACCCAGTAACCTCACAGCATCCTGTGTTCTCGGTGACCCCCAAGCATTCTCTGACACCTAATAACCCTAGAGCATCCTGTGTTCCCAGTGACTCCAAAGCTACCATTGCATCTGGTGTCATCTAGTGACCCCAGTGTGCTCTATGCACGTCTGCACGATCCTCTAATCTCCTAAAATGTCTCTCTCTTTCAGTGGGAATAGACCACTGTCTGTGACACCAGGGAGATTTCCCTTCACTTCCTGTTTGAAGACGCAGCAGTAAAGCTGGCTATACACTAGTAGCATAGCTCCCAACTGTCCCTGATTTTGAGGGACTGTCCCTGATTTGGAGCAATGTCCCTCTGTCCCTCATTCCTCCTCATTTGTCCCTCATTTTGGTCTGATCCATATAGTTAGTATATAAAATGCACTTTTTATCTATCAAAAAGTGTTTCTCAGCGCAAAACCTTTCATCCAATTTCTAAATTGCTGCATTTGTAAATTCCAAAAGCCAATATAAAGGAATAGTAGTGGTAAAAAAAAAAAAACACTTGTGTGTTTAACCAATCTTTTTTTTTGTACAATTCTCCTTTAAGGGGGTGTGGCAAGCTGTGTGCCCCTATGTCTGCATACTTTTGCTGATAGGTGTTCATCATTCCCATCTCAAAAAGTTGGGAGGTGTGACTAGTAAATTTTCGCACAAACTTTTGTACGAACATCCTCAGTACATTAAATGACCTGGCAAATGTCGTTTGAAAGTACCGTACATCAAAATGTCCTTTGTTTTTAAGATATAATTGTAAAATGAATGGACTTTCCTGAAGGAAAACCATATTCACTGTTAGAAATTTGTCAGACAAACATTTTCCAAACCTATTCCTTCGAATGTTCGTCACTGTGGTCAAAAACAAACACCAATTTGACTCCACTGATGATTGGAAAATAGAACAAATGTTCTTTTGAAAAAATTTGAATAGAATTCTACTAGTGTATGGCAAGCTTTAACCTCTTGACCTCCGGAAGATTTATCCACCTTCATGAACAGACCATTTTTTTTGCGGAACGGCGCGGCGTTACTTTAACTGACAATGCGACGATGTACCCAAATAAAATTTGTCATTTTTTCCCACAAATAGAGCTTTCTTTTGGTGGTATTTGATCACCTCTGCGGATTTTATTTTTTGCGCTATAAACAAAAAAAGGCCGACAATTTTGAAAAAAAAAAACAATGTTTTTTACTTGCTCTTATAAAACATATCCAATAAAAGGTTAGAAAAATCTAATTTCTTCATAAATTTCGACTAATATGTAATCTGCTACATATTTTTGGTAAAAAAAAATCCCAATAAGCGTATATTGATTGATTTGTGCAAAAGTTATAGCGTCTACAAACTATGAGGTATTTTGATTTATTTTATTTTTTACTAGTAATGGCCACCATTACTCAATCAACAACTTTAACCTACAGGTAAACCTAGATTAAGGCTTACCTGTAGGTGCAAGAAATATCTCCCAAACCTAAAAGGTTTAGGAGACATTTGCAGAAATAGCAGCACTGATGTCCATAGACATTGGGCGCAGTGCACTGAGCGTGCCGTTTCTAACGGCGATCATGCCGTTAGTGGTGGCACCAGCGCGCATGCGCAGGAGTGACGTCATTGCTGCTCCGGCCAGTCACAGCGCCGGAGCAGCAATACCCGGAAGACACGCCGAGTCAAAATATCAGCGACGGAGGAGGTGAACGAGGGTCGCTTCGGGGGCTTCGATCTCAGGTAATTCATAATGAGCTAGTATGCTATGCATACTAGCTCATTATGCCTTTGTCCTGCAGGGTGTTTTTTTTTTTAAAGAGAGGGTTTACTTCCTCTTTAATAAGAGAAAAACTATCCAAAGTGAAGGGAATTTCACTCTTTTCAACAGGTGACACCAGAACAGAACTGGGTCCACTTTTACAGTTTAAGGTGTTGGGAGCCTGATGGGATCATTGTCCAGTGTCTGATACCGCTGCTATCTGGAATTTGGTTTGTTTTTCCAGCCCGGTCTGTTGGAGCATGGTGGGATGCTTGAAACTACTGCTATCTGGACCGAATCGTGGAGAGACCTCTTGGCAGTCACTGACTGATATGATTACCCCTGACGGTGTGGAGACATCTGCGGAAGCTTGATCGTGTGGAGTCAGCTGCAGGAGCCCGATAGACCGACAGATGGGACACTGAGAGAGCCAAGGAGGAGTTCCATCCGAGGATTACCCATACATGCTCATTACCCCTGTAGGGGTTACTACTTTTGATGAGCGGGGACCTGACGGGGGGAGCACTATCAGTCGCCTTGTTGCCGAGCACTGAAGTCACTTGAAGAAATACAATTGGTCATTTTGCAACTGCACCTTTTTTCTCATATTTTGGGACTTGCACTTTGAAGTTTTGATTTTTTATGTTTTTGAGTTTTATGGTTTATTTTTTTGACAGTAAGATAGTACCTTTGTGTAACACTTGTATGTTTTAGGTCGCTTATTTTTGACCTGATGGACACATATATACAGATATATATACTGTATATATTTTTTATATGAAAGGTATGCCTTGGTTGATCACTTATAATACCTGCTCATATCTGTTTCACATGTACTGACACTTGTTTAATCACATTTGTGCCAGGATACATTTATATCCATCACTGCAGGGTACACTTATATACACTCCAATTACCAATGCATAAGCACATTTATAGAATTTAGTTTATACAGTATAGGTATCCCCCTTTTTTTCTTTTTTTTTATTAGTTTTTTATTAATTTTTTTTTTCTCTGGTAACAGAGCACTTATCTAACACCTTCCTGTGCACTTACCTTGTGATATAGGGTAGCGCCAACCACCCCACTTCCTTACCTCTACCAGAACATTTGGCCCCATCGAAAGATTTCCCCCTCACCTTTTGCTCTCATGACAACGCAAACATTTGGGATTTCCTATCTTCCTCTGTCTTGGGGACAATGGTCACTAGCACAAATAGCACCTCTACAGTGGGGGGACCTCTATTTTCACCTGGTGATCCTGCCAGTAAAAATTTTATTTTCTAAGGTGACAATGCTCTCTCACTGTACTGTCTCTATAGAGGAGCAGCATCAACCTAGGATAGGACTACAGAACACCACTTCTTTATAACATAGGGGAAAGGTGTTCTATAGTCCACAGAGAGACTCGGGAACAAAGTACCTTATAACAATCGACAGAGAGCACAGGAAGTTATCAACTCACAATAACTCTGGCAGCAGCAATAGGCATTATTTGTTGCATTTATAGAACAGATATAACAAAATGTGATATTTAAAACCAAACCGAGATCAAGTAAGAAAAGTTAATGGTTAAAGGAGTTGTATAGGCAGAAGGTTTTTCTTTATCTTAATGCATTCTATAAAAAAACTATCTGTGTGTAGCAGCCCCCTAATTACCTACCCAATTTTCCCTCCATCTCTCTCCAGCGATGTCCACGAATGTCTAAGCCGTCCGGGACACTCCTCCTGATTGACTGAGACACAGCAGCGGCACAATTGGCTCCTGCGGCTGTCAATCAAAGTCAGTCAGCCAAACAGGGGGGGAGGGGACGGGGCTGGGTCGGGGGTTTCGTGACTGAATGGACACACGGAGCTGTGACTCGGCTCGGGTGCCCCCATAGGAAGCTGCTGACTGTGGGGGGCGCTCGATAGGAGGGAGGGGCCAGGAGCAGCAAAGAGGGGCTTGAGAAGAGGAGGATCTGGGCTGCTCTGTGCAAAACCAACTGCACAGAGCAGGTAAGTATAACAAGACTTTACAATCACTTTATAGTTTACATGTGTACATAATGCCACAGGAGACAATAATGCTATATAGAGGATTAATAATAAAACACAACATCAAAGTAGAACCTTAGCAAAGGGAATTAATACAAGTTACTCAGTATAGCTGGTGTGTCAGCACATAGTGTTCACCTGCAACTTTATAGAAAAGAAAACTAGACGGAGAACTGAGAATGACAGAGTATTGACAAGTAATAAAAGGCTGGCATCCTGCCTAGTGTGTTGTCCATGGGCATCTCCATGTTGGTGAGAAATTTACCTTCACCATGAGATGATGCTACTAAATATAGGAGATATAGAAAAACATGGAGCACAATTCACTGACGTGGCACCACATCCATATATATATGAGAAGAGCAAAAACAAGGTGCTGCATGAGGGGATCGTGAAGGCATGCTGTTGGACCAGCTAACATATTTTGAAAGTATACCCTGTGCTGCTTGGCTTTTGGCCTTCGTGGGAGGATGGTTTACTTATGAATAGGGATGAGCCGAACACCCCCCTGTTCGGTTCGCACCAGAACATGCGAACAGGAAAAAAGTTCGCTCGAACACGCGAACACCGTTAAAGTCTATGGGACACGAACATGAATAATCAAAAGTGCTAATTTTAAAGGCTTATATGCAAGTTATTGTCATAAAAAGTGTTTGGGGACCTGGGTCCTGCCCCAGGGGACATGGATCAATGCAAAAAAAAGTTTTAAAAACGGCCGTTTTTTCAGGAGCAGTGATTTTAATAATGCTTAAAGTCAAACAATAAAAGTGTAATATCCCTTTAAATTTCGTACCTGGGGGGTGTCTATAGTATGCCTGTAAAGGGGCGCATGTTTCCTGTGTTTAGAACAGTCTGACAGCAAAATGACATTTGGAAGGAAAAAACTCATTTAAAACTACTCGCGGCTATTGCATTGCCGACAATACACATAGAAGTTCATTGATAAAAACGGCATGGGAATTCCCCCCAGGGAAACCCCGAACCAAAATTAAAAAAAAAAAAAATGACGTGGGGGGGTCCCCCTAAATTCCATACCAGGCCCTTCAGGTCTGGTATGGATATTAAGGGGAACCCCGGCCAAAATTTAAAAAAAAAATGACGTGGGGTTCCCCCTAAATTCCATACCAGACCCTTCAGGTCTGGTATGGATTTTAAGGGGAACCCCGCGCCAAAAAAAAAAAAAAAAAACGGCGTGGGGTCCCCCCAAAAATCCATACCAGACCCTTATCCGAGCACGCAACCTGGCAGGCCGCAGGAAAAGAGGGGGGGACGAGAGTGCGCCCCCCCCCTCCTGAACCGTACCAGGCCACATGCCCTCAACATTGGGAGGGTGCTTTGGGGTAGCCCCCCAAAACACCTTGTCCCCATGTTGATGAGGACAAGGGCCTCATCCCCACAACCGTGGCCGGTGGTTGTGGGGGTCTGCGGGCGGGGGGCTTATCGGAATCTGGAAGCCCCCTTTAACAAGGGGACCCCCCAGATCCCAGCCCCCCCCTGTGTGAAATGGTAAGGGGGTACTTACCCCTACCATTTCACTAAAAAACTGTCAAAATAGTTAAAAATGACAAGAGACAGTTTTTGACAATTCCTTTATTTAAATGCTTCTTCTATCTTCCTTCATCTTCTTCTTCTTCTGGTTCTTCTGACTCTTCTGGTTCTTCCTCCGGCGTTCTCGTCCAGCATCTTCTCCGTGGCGTCTTCTATCTTCTTCTCCTCGGGCCGCTCCGCACCCATGGCATTGGGGGGGAGGCTCCCGCTCTTCTCTTCATCTTCTTCTTCATCCTCTTCTCTTCTTCATCTTCTTCATCTTCATCTTCTCTTCTTTTCTTCTGCGGGCCGCTCCGCATCCATGCATGGAGGGAGGCTCCCGCTGTGTGACGGCATCTCCTCGTCTGACGGTTCTTAAATAACGGGGGGCGGGGCCACCCGGTGACCCCGCCCCCCTCTGACGCACGGTGACTTGACGGGACTTCCCTGTGACGTCACGGGGAATGCCACAGGGAAGTCCCGTCATGTCCCGTGCGTCAGAGGGGGGCGGGGTCACCGGGTGGCCCCCTCCCCCCGTTATTTAAGAACCGTCAGACGAGGAGACGCCGTCACACAGCGGGAGCCTCCCTCCATGCATGGATGCGGAGCGGCCCGCAGAAGAAAAGAAGAGAAGATGAAGATGAAGAAGATGAAGAAGAGAAGAGGATGAAGAAGAAGATGAAGAGAAGAGCGGGAGCCTCCCCCCCAATGCCATGGGTGCGGAGCGGCCCGAGGAGAAGAAGACAGAAGACGCCGCGGAGAAGATGCTGGACGAGAACGCCGGAGGAAGAACCAGAAGAGCCAGAAGAACCAGAAGAAGATGAAGGAAGATAGAAGAAGCATTTAAATAAAGGAATTGTCAAAAACTGTCTCTTGTCATTTTTAACTATTTTGACAGTTTTTTAGTGAAATGGTAGGGGTAAGTACCCCCTTACCATTTCACACAGGGGGGGGCCGGGATCTGGGGGTCCCCTTGTTAAAGGGGGCTTCCAGATTCCGATAAGCCCCCCGCCCGCAGACCCCCACAACCACCGGCCACGGTTGTGGGGATGAGGCCCTTGTCCTCATCAACATGGGGACAAGGTGTTTTGGGGGGCTACCCCAAAGCACCCTCCCAATGTTGAGGGCATGTGGCCTGGTACGGTTCAGGAGGGGGGGGGGGCCGCACTCTCGTCCCCCCCTCTTTTCCTGCGGCCTGCCAGGTTGCGTGCTCGGATAAGGGTCTGGTATGGATTTTTGGGGGAACCCCACGCCGTTTTTTTTTTTTTTTTTGGCGCGGGGTTCCCCTTAAAATCCATACCAGACCTGAAGGGTCTGGTATGGAATTTAGGGGGAACCCCACGTCATTTTTTTTTTTTAATTTTGGCCGGGGTTCCCCTTAATATCCATACCAGACCTGAAGGGCCTGGTATGGAATTTAGGGGGACCCCCCCACGTCATTTTTTTTTTTTTTAATTTTGGTTCGGGGTTTCCCTGGGGGGAATTCCCATGCCGTTTTTATCAATGAACTTCTATGTGTATTGTCGGCAATGCAATAGCCGCGGGTAGTTTTAAATGTGTTTTTTCCTTCCAAATGTCATTTTGCTGTCAGACTGTTCTAAACACGGGAAACATGCGCCCCTTTACAGGCATACTATAGACACCCCCCAGGTACGAAATTTAAAGGGATATTACACTTTTATTGTTTGACTTTAAGCATTATTAAAATCACTGCTCCTGAAAAAACGTCCGTTTTTAAAACTTTTTTTTGCATTGATACATGTCCCCTGGGGCAGGACCCGGGTCCCCAAACACTTTTTATGACAATAACTTGCATATAAGCCTTTAAAATTAGCACTTTTGATTTCTCCCATAGACTTTTAAAGGGTGTTCCGCGGCATTCGAATTTGCCGCGAACACCCCAAATTGTTCGGTGTTCGGCGAACTTGCGAACAGCTAATGTTCGAGTCGAACATGAGTTCGACTCGAACTCGAAGCTCATCCCTACTTATGAAGATACTTTGTGTACAATCTCTATCTATTGGAACAGTGTTTTGCATTTCCCTTCTGCGGTTCCTACTAGCCTTTTTTTCTACGTGCCCATTCCATGCTCTGAGACTAGAAGGTGCATCTTACTTATGTGGATTTAGCATCACCAGATCTTGGTTATATGGTCTCCTGAAGAAGCCGGTTAACGGTGAAATGCGCAGAGACAGGCGCCTAATTGTTTTCTGTAGCCTGGCCTAAATATAGTTATTAAACTATATGTACATTTAACATAATTTTTTAGATGTATATCTATGGGCTATGGCTTAGCAGAATGAGTGCCTTTCTTAAGGAGCCTCCTACATGCAATATATAAACTGCACTGAAATGTTTTTTTATGGATGTAGATGTGTCTAAGAATTTTTTGTAAATGAATAAAATTATGTTTGTATTTTAAATTAACAGAGCATTCACTTTTTTGGGGTTGGGAATGGCACCTTTAAAATCAAATACATGAGATGTGTCAACAATGTTAGGGCCTATGTCAAGAGCTTTGGGCATGTGTCAATGGCATCAGTTTGACATCAGTTTGTGATGTTTCTAAGATCAACCATCCATAATTGACAGACAGGTGCATTTTACCTCCAGTTGACCTCCTTCTAACCTCTACCTGACCTGCTTCGAGCAGATTTTGCATTCCTGTAGACTTGTATAGGAACGCAAAACCCGCTTGACATGAACAAAAGCCATTGTCACTGGCTCCTATCTTGGTAAAGGTTCAGTGGCTTGAGATACAACATTTGGAAATTACACAAGATTTCACAAAAAAATAAATAAAAACACACTTGACAAATGAATAAAATTCAATCAGATCAAAGGCTATGACAAAAATCCCCAGATATATCGATGATTAGCAATTCTGATTTAACTCTAATAACATTGCCGCACCACGACCACTGAAACTGGATGTCAAATTTTTATGTACTTACCCATCAAACTTGACTGTCTGAGAAAACTCTCTTTTAGAATGGGCGTCCCTTTTGTGCTTCACAAATTTAATCTGGACTGAATTCTTCATCGATGGTAAACAGATAGGCAGATCAAGGTGTTCACCGAATATCTATAGATAAGCCATGCATATAGAGTAGGGTATCTTACTAAACAGAAATGGCATCATGCATTTATAAGAATGTCTTGACTGGACTGTTTCTTGGAGACCAATTCATTTGTGTTCTCCTTGGCTAATCTCTAATGCTTTATTTCTGGTGTCTGTCTCTAGGATGTTATTGTACAATGTAAGCACTCTTAGAGGGTATGATGTCTCATGCAAGAGGCTCTACTATCCACTGTAACTAGAACACCAGAGTATTTTTATAAAGTGTACCACATTTCCATTGTATAACCAACCAAGATCATACATGAAGTTCTCTCACAGCTGGACCTTTTGGCTGAAGGATGGAGGAAGTCATGCAGCCCCTCCACAGAATGAAGATAGATGGATGAAGGTTGTCTATTGGAATCTCTTTAGAGTAAAAATCTGATGGACTAATGCTGTCTTTTTAAGTCCTGCTTTGTAAAATTGAGCTGGGCAGAAAGAAATTGTCTTCTGGGGTCTCTCTCGTTAGCTGATGGATGGAGATTCTTTCTTGAGGTCTCGCTCCATAGAATGGATTGAATAGACACAGCACAGATGTATCTTAGACTCTCTCTCTCTCTAGAATGAAGCTGAAGAGATGGATTCTGTATTTTAAACTCTCACTGGAGAACGTGGATGCATGGAGGCTCTATCTTGAAGTCACTCTAATGAATGAAAATGGTTGGAAATGTTTCTTGTAGGAATTCTTTCCAGAGTAAAGTTGGAGAGATGAATGGATGCTCCCTCTCTAGGTGTCTATCTCTCTCGGTGTAGAAGAAGCTTTCTCTGAAAGTAGTTGTGTACAGAGTGTGAGGGATGCAATGTGTCACAGTCAGACCGGTCCCTCCTGTAGAAGTGGGCGGCTCTTCCTACACTAATAATCTATATTTATATACAGCTTGTTAAGCCTGTCATACCTCAGTCTCCTCACTTATAACTGTCTCACATACATTATCTTTTCCCCCACCCCCAAAGACTCTTTTTATCCTGCATAATACATATCTGTGGGTGGCTAACTTATTAATACTAATTATCTCTCTGTATAACGAGTTTTACAAGTATTGCTAAATTATAAACCTCTCCATTCCTACTTTACTAGTGAACTATGACAATGGAATCTCTCTATTACAAAACTATACTCCTCTCTCATCACCTCTCTATTACTGAACTATACTCCTTTCTCACCACTGATCTATTACTGAACTATACTCATCTCTCATCACCTCTCTATTACTGAACTATACTCCTCTCTCATCACTGATCTATTACAGAACAATACTCCTCTTCTATCACCTTTTATTAAACTGTACTCCTTTCTCCTCACCTCTCTGTTACTAAACTATACTCATCTCTCATCACTGATTTAATTACTTCTCTCCTATCACCTCTCTTTTACTAAACTGTACTCCTTTCTACTCACCTCTCTGTTACTAAACTATACTCATCTCTCATCACTGATCTATTGCTGAACTATACTCTTCTTTTATCACTGATCTATTACTGAACTATACTCCTGTCCCATCACCTCTCTGTTACTAAACTATACTCCTGTCTTATTGAATTATTAAACTTTCCTCACTTAATCCATTATTGAATTATACTCCTTTCCCCTCCCTTTTATTAAACTGTTTTTTCTTTCTCGTCACCTCCATATTACTAAACTATACTCATCTACCCTTGCCTCTTTGTTACTAAACAATACACCTTTCTCCTCACCTTTCTATTACTAAACTATACTTTTCTTACATCACACCTCAGATAATAAACTGTGCTCCTTTCTCCTTATCTCTCTATCACTTATGTATGACTTAACTATTTCCTCTCCTTCACCTCTCCATTACTGTACTACTCTCCCCTCATCTCTCTATTACCTAATTTTACTTCTCTCCCCTCACCTCTCTATTCCTAAGCTTTACTCGCCGACTTTCTCTTCTTTGCTGGGCTCACAATTACTAAACAATACTCCTCTTTTGTTAACTTTCTATTACTAAACTTTCCTCACTTCTCTATTCCTAAGCAATATTCCTCTCTCCTCACCTCTCTATACCTAAACTATCTCCCTCTCTCCTCGCCTCTCTATTCCTAAACTATCCCCCTCTCTCCTCACCTCTCTACTCCTAAACTATCCCCCTCTCTCCTCACCTCTCTACTCCTAAACTATCTCCCTCTCTCCTCGCCTCTCTATTCCTAAACTATCCCCCTCTCTCCTCACCTCTCTACTCCTAAACTATCTCCCTCTCTCCTCGCCTCTCTATTCCTAAACTATCCTCCTCTCTCCTCACCTCTCTACTCCTAAACTATCCCCCTCTCTCCTCACCTCTCTACTCCTAAACTATCCCCCTCTCTCCCACTCTCTCCACCCCCTATATGCAATGGATAGATTGATGCATAGCATCAATCTATCCACGGCCACTGCGGCCACCCTCTATTCATGCGTCCGGCCCCTTTCAGGATGCCGGGCGCATGAATTACAGCAGCCAGGGGTTTTTTTTTAAGCACCTGATTAGAGCCAGAGGCTCTAATAGGCTTCAAAATAGGGTGGGCTCGGGTCACAGAGGAAACATCTGGAGCCCACGCAGGTGTGTTGCAACAGCAAATTCGCTGTTACAACACTGATCCTCCTTCCAGCTAACCAGGAAGCGGGTCTGATACCCATTAGTCAATTGGCTGAAAGGACAGGCGATCCTGGATGCAAGGAAAAGAAGAGCCTCTGGTCGTTGCCTGGATGCCCGATCTCCGCCGCCAGTCCTCAGATGCCCATTCCCCACTGCCGGTCCTCGGATGCCTGCCGCCTATCTGACTATCCCCCTCTCTCCTCGCCTCTCAATTCCTTAACTATCCCCCTCTCCCCTCTCCGCTCTATTCCTAAACTATCTCCCTCTCTCCTCACCTCTCTATTCCTAAACTATCCCCCTCTCTCCACCCCCAATATGCAATGGATACATTCATGCATGGCATGAATCTATCCACAGCCGCTGCGGCCACCCCATATTCATGCGTCCGGCCCCTTTCAGGATGCCGGGCGTATGAATTACAGTGGCCAGGGTTTTTTTAAGCACCTGATTAGAGTCAGAGGCTCTAATAGGCTTCAAAATAGGGTGGGCTCGGGTCACAGAGGAAGCATCTGGAGCCCACCCAGGTATGTTGCAACAACGAATGAGAATTCGCTGTTGCAACACTGATCCTCCTCCCGGCCAATCAGGAAGTGGGTTTGATACCCGTCACCCAATTGGCTGAAAGGACAGGCAATCCTGGATGTGAGGAGAAGAGCCGCTGGCTGTTGCCTGGAAGCCATGTCCTGGCCGATGCCTGGATGCCCGATCCCCACAGCCGGTCCTCAGATGCCCGATCCCCAACGCTGCTCCTCGGATGCCCGCCGCCTAGATGGGGTGAGTGCCAGTGGACCGACTGGCAGACAGCAGGGTGCGAGTTGCCGTGGGGGGGTGGGGGGTTCGGTTGTTTGCCGCCCCCCCAAACAAAAAAACACCAGCCGCCACTGTCCTAAACTATCCCCCTCTCTCCTTGCCTCTCTATTCCTAAACTATCCCTCTCTCTCTCCTCTCCTCTTAAACTATCCTCCTCTATCCTCACCTCTCTACTCCTAAACTATCCCCCTCTCTCCTCGCCTCTCAATTCCTTAACTATCCCCCTCTCTCCTCGCCTCTGGATTCCTTAACTATCCCCCTCTCTCCTCGCCTCTGGATTCCTAAATTATCCCCCTCTCTCCTCACCTCTCTATTGCTAAACTATCCCCCTCTCTCCTCTCCACTCTATTCCTAAACTATACTCTTCTCTTCAACTTTCTGGTTCTAAACTACACTCTATCTTCTCATCTCTCTCTCTTACCTATACTCATCTCTCTTGACCTCACAATTACTAAATGATACTCCTCTCCTCTAAACTTTCTATAACTAAACTCTCCTCACTTCTCTATTACGAAACTATACTCTTCTTCTCAACATTCTGGTTCTAGACTACTTTATCTTCTCATCTCTCTCTCTTCTCTCTCTTACCTATACTCCTTGTTCCCAACTCTTAAATATACTTCTTTTTCCCGACCTCACAATTACATAACATCACTCTTTTCTTCTCCATTTTCTATTACTAAACTATACTTGTCTTACCACTGCCAGGTGCCCCTTAAACTAACTTCTACTAAAGCTTCTGCCATGCAATGTCCATGGGCATCTTTGGCCTCTTGTCATTCCAAGAGATGTCCCTTTTAAATGGCCACAGGAACACATTGTAACACACTATAGCTTCTTACAGCTGTAATTTTGTAACAAACATCCAAAGCACAAAGTATTTCTATAGAAGGAGGCTCTACTTGATTGGCGATGGTCCAGTTGAGGACTTTTAGGTTCCTTTTGTCTCACCTCACCATAACTTGTGGGTTTATATTATTCTCTAACTAAAGGAGAGCAAGACATGTGAATGTTTCAGAAACATATGTCCACTAGGGATGAGCTTCGTGTTCGAGTCGAACCCATGTTCAACTCGAACATCGGCTGTTCGATCGTTCGCCGAATTGCGAACGTTATGGGCCGTTCGCGCTAAATTCGTGTGGCGCGTCACGGCCCATAATTCACTGCGGCATCGCAGTGCATTGCTGGCTGATGATTGGCCAAGCATGCACTATGACCCGCATGCTTGGCCAATCACAGCGCTGTCAGTAGAGAGAGCTGTAATTGGCCAAAGCCAGGGTGGCTTTGGCCAATTATGGCTCAGGGGATTTAGTACACACCCCACACTATATAAGGCCGCCTGCACGGCGGCCCTGTGTAGTGTGTGTTCCGGTGTGCTGAGAGATAGAGAGAGAGAGAGACAGTGTCATTTGATTTGAGTTAGATAGATTAGGCAGAACAGTCAGTCAGTTAGCTGCACTTACAGTGTATTGTGTATATATATGCATCCCAGGTGTTGCATATATATATATACACTGTATTCAGTTTAGCTAGATCCGTTCCTGTTATCTTCTATCTAGACTATTTACATTTAATGCAGTGCGTCCTGCTCACAGTGTTCAGCTAGATCCGTTCCTGCTATTTACATTTAGTGCAGTGCGTCCTGCTCACAGTGTTCAGCTAGATCCGTTCCTGTTATCTTCTAGACTATTTACATTTAGTGCAGTGCGTCCTGCTCACAGTGTTCAGCTAGATCCGTTCCTGCTATTTACATTTAGTGCAGTGCGTCCTGCTCACAGTGTTCAGCTAGATCCGTTCCTGCTATTTACATTTAGTGCAGTGCGTCTTGCTCACAGTGTTCAGCTAGATCCGTTCCTGTTATCTTCTAGACTATTTACATTTAGTGCAGTGCGTCCTGCTCACAGTGTTCAGCTAGATCCGTTCCTGCAATTTACATTTAGTGCAGTGCGTCCTGCTCACAGTGTTCAGCTAGATCCGTTCCTGCTATTTACATTTAGTGCAGTGCGTCCTGCTCACAGTGTTCAGCTAGATCCGTTCCTGCTATTTACATTTAGTGCAGTGCGTCCTGCTCACAGTGTTCAGCTAGATCCGTTCCTGCTATTTACATTTAGTGCAGTGCGTCCTGCTCACAGTGTTCAGCTAGATCCATTCCTGCTATTTACATTTAGTGCAGTGCGTCCTGCGCACAGTGTTCAGCTAGAGCCGTTCCTGCTATTTACATTTAGTGCAGTGCGTCCTGCTCACAGTGTTCAGCTAGATCCGTTCCTGTTATCTTCTAGACTATTTACATTTAGTGCAGTGCGTCCTGCTCACAGTGTTCAGCTAGATCCGTTCCTGCTATTTACATTTAGTGCAGTGCGTCCTGCTCACAGTGTTCAGCTAGATCCGTTCCTGTTATCTTCTAGACTATTTACATTTAGTGCAGTGCGTCCTGCTCACAGTGTTCAGCTAGATCCGTTCCTGTTATCTTCTAGACTATTTACATTTAGTGCAGTGCGTCCTGCTCACAGTGTTCAGCTAGATCCGTTCCTGTTATCTTCTAGACTATTTACATTTAGTGCAGTGCGTCCTGCTCACAGTGTTCAGCTAGATCCGTTCCTGTTATCTTCTAGACTATTTACATTTAGTGCAGTGCGTCCTGCTCACAGTGTTCAGCTAGATCCGTTCCTGTTATCTTCTAGACTATTTACATTTAGTGCAGTGCGTCCTGCTCACAGTGTTCAGCTAGATCCGTTCCTGTTATCTTCCTACTGACAGGCAGGCTTGTCTGGTTACAGTATATAAAGCTACCTGAAGAAAATTACAGGTGTTCTGTTTGATCCTATTAGTACCACGGTCAGGCAGCTAGACTATTTACATTTAGTACAGTGCGTCCTGCTCACAGTGTTCAGCTAGATCCGTTCCTGTTATCTTCCTACTGACAGGCAGGCTTGTCTGGTTACAGTATATAAAGCTACTTGAAGAAAATTACAGGTGTTCTATCCCAGCTTAGTGCAGCTACAGGCCATTAGTATGTCTGGAAGGCCAAGAAGGAGAGGCAGACAGTCACAAGCCAATAAGAGAGGGCAAGCAGGCTCTGTGTCTAGTGCTGGTCGTGGAGACGGTGCATCCTCATCAGCACGTGGCCATGGGACACGCTTGGCCTTTTTTTCGGCAGCTGGCCATGTTGAGCCGCAACATGCGGAAGACTTGGTCGAGTGGATGACCAAGCCGTCCTCATCCTCCTCATCCTCTCTCACCCATGCCCAGGGTGCTTTGTCTGGCAAAGCAGCGGCCTCTTCCCTCAGCTCAATGTCATCAGTGACTCCTTCCCTAGCTCCACCATGTCCTCATGAGGATTCCCTCGAACTGTTTGACCACAGTGTTGGGTACATGCTCCAGGAGGATGCCCAGCGTTTGGAAGGCTCTGATGACGATACTGAGCTCGATGAAGGCAGTAACATGAGCGCGGACAGAGGGGGTGCCCAAGAAGGACAGCAATCTGGCAGTCATGCTCCCCCTGCTGCAGCATACTGCCAGGTTTGCTCCAGTGATGAGGAGGGAGGGGATGATGAGGTCACTGACTCAACGTGGGTGCCTGATAGGAGAGAGGAGGAGGAGGAGGAGGAGGAGGAGGAGGCGGCAGCACATCAACAACGAGGCAGGATGCCCTCCAGGGGCCAGCCTAAGGGCAGCACATTGACTGCATCACACCCCAAAGCTCCACATGTGCAGGGCGCTGCAGTCTCTGCGCGTTATTCAAAAAGTTCTTTGGTGTGGGCCTTTTTTGAGACGAGTGCATCAGATCGCACCGCTGCTATTTGCAACATATGTCTCAAGCGTATCTCGCGTGGCCAAAATATCTCCCGCTTGGGTACCACATGCTTGACCAGACATATGTTGACCTGCCATGCAGTTCGTTGGCAAGCGTATCTAAAAGACCCACACCAAAGAACAAAGAGGATCTCTCCTTGCTCCTCATCAGCTGAGATTTCCAACCCCACTAGACCTTCAGTCCTCTCTGAGACCTGCAGTGAGAGGAATGAAGGTGTAGAATTAGGTGTGTCACAGCCAAGTACTTGTGGGCAATCTGCTTTTGGTACACCGACGTCAGATTGTACCAGGCAAATTTCCCTGCCCCAGCTGCTGCACCGCCGAAAGAAGTTTGCTCCCAGCCATCCACATGCCCAGCGGTTGAATGCTAGCTTGGCAAAATTGCTAGCACTTCAACTGCTGCCTTTTCAGTTGGTAGACTCTGCCCCCTTCCGTGAGTTTGTGGAATGTGCGGTTCCTCAGTGGCAGGTACCCAAACGCCACTTTTTCTCACGGAAGGCGATTCCGGCTCTCTACCGGCATGTGGAAGGCAATGTCCATGCCTCGCTGGACAGGGCGGTCAGCGGTAAGGTGCATATTACCGCTGACTCATGGTCCAGCAGGCATGGACAGGGACGTTACCTAAGTTTCACGGCGCATTGGGTGACTCTGCTGGCAGCTGGGAAGGATGCAGGACAAGGTGCAGTAGTGTTGGAGGTTGTTCCGCCACCACGCCTCCAAAATGCTGATTGTGACACACCTCTCTCCTCCACCCCCTCCTCTTCTTCTTCCTCCATGGCCTCTTCCTCGGAACCAGCGGTGCTCCGTAGGCGTTCAAGGGGCTACGCAAGTACGCAGGCCAAAAGATGCCATGCGGTGCTTGAGCTGGTGTGCTTGGGGGACAGGAGCCACACTGGGGCAGAGGTTCTGTCAGCTCTGCAGGGGCAGGTTCAGAGGTGGTTGACGCCACGCCAACTTAAGGCAGGAATGGTGGTTTGCGACAATGGCACCAACCTCCTCTCTGCCCTCCGACAGGGACAAATGACCCATGTGCCCTGTTTGGCTCACGTCCTTAACTTGGTGGTGCAGCGGTTCTTGGGCAGGTACCCGGGCTTACAGGATGTCCTGAGGCAGGCCAGGAAAGTCTGTGTGCATTTCCGCCGGTCATATAATGCCAGTGCTCGGCTGACGGACCTCCAAAAGGAGTTTAACCTGCCCAAGAACCGCCTAATCTGTGACATGCCCACCAGGTGGAACTCAACGTTGGCCATGCTGCAGCGGCTGCACACGCAGCAGAGGGCCATCAATGAGTACCTGTGCGACTATGGCACCAGGACAGGGTCAGGGGAGCTTGGTTTTTTTTCCCCACGCCAGTGGGCCATGATCAGGGATGCATGCACTGTCCTGTCACCATTCGAGGAGGCCACGAGGATGGTGAGCAGTGACAGTGCATGCATCAGTGACACTGTCCCCCTTGTCCACCTGTTGGAGCACACGCTGCGTGGAATAATGGACAGGGCACTTGAGGCAGAACAGAGGCAGGAAGAGGAGGACTTCCTTAGCTCTCAAGGCCCCCTTTATCCAGACAGTGTTCCTGCGTGCCCGCCGATCACACAGGAAGAGGACGAGGAGGAAGAGGAGGAGGAGGAAGATTGTGTCAGTATGGAGGTGGAGCCTGGCACTCAGCATCAGCAGCAGTCTTTAAGGGATCAGTCCCAAGAAACACATGGACTTGTACGTGGCTGGGAGGAGGTGGCTGCGGACCATGTCGTTCTTAGTGACCCAGAGGACTCCGGACCGAATGCCTCAGCAAACCTACGCTGCATGGCCTCCCTGATCCTGCAAAGCCTGCGTAAGGATCCTCGTATTCGTGGTATCAAGGAGAAGGACCAATACTGGCTGGCAACCCTCCTTGATCCACGTTACAAGGGTAAGGTTGCGGACCTTATCTTGCCATCGCAGAGGGAGCAGAGGATGAAACATCTTCGGGAGGCCTTGCAGAAAGGTCTGTGCAACGCGTTCCCAGAGACTGGGAGGTTACAAACTCCTGTTTCTGGACAACGTGTTGCTGAGGCTTCGGTCAGTCAAAGAAGGAGCGGTGGAGAAGGTGGCCGTCTGACCGATGCGTTCAGACAATTTTTTGGTCCGCAGCCCCAAGGTATGATCGGTTCCAGCAACCATCGCCAGCGTCTGTTTTACATGGTGCAGGAATACCTAGGGGCAAGATCAGACTTGGACACCTTTCCCACCGAAAATCCTCTGGGTTACTGGGTCTTGAGGATGGATCACTGGCCAGAGCTTGCACAGTATGCAATTGAGCTACTGGCCTGTCCTGCATCCAGCGTTCTTTCGGAACGCACATTCAGTGCTGCTGGAGGCGTGGTAACGATCACAGGGTGCGTCTGTCCACCGACTCGGTCGATCGGCTGACCTTCATAAAAATGAATGAGTCTTGGATCACCACCAGCTACCAAGCACCTGATGCTGATGTAACCGAATAATTTTTTTTGAAATCTCAGATCCCTTCAAAGACTGCCTATGCTGATGCTGAGTGACTATCCCTGAGTAATTATCCTCTTCCTCCTCAATCATCACGCTGATAGCTTGTAAGAACATTTTTGGTTCTGGGCGCCACCACCAGTGCCTAAGGCACAATTTTTCAGCCCCTGTTTAACAGGGGCGTGTAATTACAATTTTTGATGTAATACTTTGCAGCAGGGCTCGTTCCTGCATTCCAACTAGAGTGTCTGTGAGGGGTTGCAGTGTTGTGGCACCAGCACCAGTGCCTAGGGCCCAATTTTTCTGCCCCTGTCTAACAGGGGCGTGTAATTACAATTTTTGATGCAATACTTTGCAGCAGGGCTCGTTCCTGCGTTCCAACTAGAGTGTCTGTGAGGGGTTGCAGTGTTGTGGCACCAGCACCAGTGCCTAAGGCCCAATTTTTCTGCCCCTGTCTAACAGGGGCGTGTAATTACAATTTTTGATGCAATACTTTGCAGCAGGGCTCGTTCCTGCGTTCCAACTAGAGTGTCTGTGAGGGGTTGCAGTGTTGTGGCACCAGCACCAGTGCCTAAGGCCTAATTTTTCAGCTCCTGTTCAACAGGGGCATGTAATTACAATTCTTGATCTAATATTTCACAGCAGGGCCCTGTGAGGGCTTACAGTGTTGTGGCCACAGCAACACCTAAGGCCCAAATTTCTGCTGAGTATATAGGGCAGGACCCTACTTTCAAACATCTAACTTACAAACGACTCCTACTTGCAAACGGAAGGAGACAACAGGAAGTGAGATGAAATCTACCCCTAGGAAGGGAAATTCTCTCCTGTAAGAGTTAATATGGGAAAACAAGTTCTCCTTTCCACTGATGCTTTCCAATCCTTGTTCCACAAAAAAACCCAAATTTTCAAAAAACATTTTTCATTGGGACAAAAAAGTGAGGTGAAATCTTCTGAAGAGGAGGAAAGACAGCAAAACAAATGTCACAGGGGTGATAACCCTTCCCTATGTTTTCCAAAAAGCTTAGAAAAGATTTTTTGGCTGGAGCTAAACACGTTAAAAATGTTCAAAATTACAAACAGATTCTACTTAACAACAAACCTACAGTCCCTGTCTTGTTTGCACCGCCTGTATACTGCTGTTCAGAGTATATAGGGCCTGGTGGCCCCACACCTTTCCTTATTTTAATTTGGGTGCGGGGTTCCCCTTAATATCCATACAAGACCCAAAGGGACTGGTAATGGACTGGGGGGTACCCATGCCGTTTGTCTCACTGATTTTCATCCATATTGTCATGACCCGACATGACATTAAACCCGCAAGCAGTTTTAAATGAGATTTTTTCCTTTAAAAATGACATTTGGTGCAGGGACTGTTCTAAACATGGGAAACACGCGTCACTTTACAGGCATACTATAGACACCCCCCAGGTACGATATTTAAAGGAATATTTCACTTTTTTTTTTTTACTTTAAGCATCATTAAAATCACTGCTCCCGAAAAAACGGCCGTTTTTAAAAGTTTTTTTTGCATTGATACATGTCCCCTGGGGTAGGACCCGGGTCCCCAAACCCTTTTTAGGACAATACCATGCAAATTAGCCTTTAAAATGAGCACTTTTGATTTCGAACGTTCGAGTCCCATAGACGTCAATGGGGTTCTAACGTTCGTGCGAACTTTCGGTCCGTTCGCGGGTTCTGGTGCGAACCGAACCGGGGGGTGTTCGGCTCATCCCTAATGTCCACCATACAGATATATTAGCACCTAACATACAGTCAAGTACAGTAAGAACACATAAAATTGACATAGTGTATTTGTTCTCATAATCAAAATAAATGAAAATGCAGATTTGACATAGCAAAAATAAGTACACCCCTAAATGTATCACCCCTTCAAAGCTAAGAAAGTATAATCAAATGTTCCAGATTAGGTGCCAGTGATGAGAACCTCCTTAGGGAGTATACAGAAGCTGTCTTATTTAAACTTCAGATACCTAGTGTCTGTGTTCTCTTTGCCATTGGTGTCATCATGCCAAAATCAAAAGAGCTTTCAAAGGCCCTCAGAAAGAAGACTGTTGATGTCGTGGAGTCTGGCAAATAATTTAAAATGTGATTTCACCAAAATATTTAAAATCCATCATTCCACTGTAGGAAAAAGTGGCATAGATTTCAAACAACTCCTAAGCTGTCAAGGACTGGCCAGCCCAGAAAATTCAGCTCAAGAGCTCCTGGTGGATGCTAAAAGAAATCTCCATAACCTGAGAATTTTATCAGAGGGTCTGTCATCACCTGTCACTTGCAACGGTTGATGTTAACATACAGTATCTCACAAAAGTGAGTACACCCCTCATATTTTTGTAAATATTTTATTATACCTTTTCATGTGACAACACTGAAGAAATGATACTTTGCTACAATGTAAAGTAGTGAATGTACAGCTTGTAAAACAGTGTAAATTTGCTTCATTACAAGCTGAACTTCACCTGTATTATTATTATTGTTATAAACTGTGGTGGTCACAGTGGGGGCAGCTGGTAATGAATTATCAGATTTAATATGAGGTTCTGTTTCATTTAATAGAAAATTTGTGTTTGTATTTTGCTGCAGATTGCGGAATCCAAGATTTGATGCATATCTGCATTCCTGAGATCTCTTCTCTAATTCCATAATTCTTAATTTTAATCTCTCATTTTCCTCTGATAATTCATCACAATGTTTAGATTTCTCAAGCAAAGCTCCCCCAATGGTAACTGCATGCAATTTTAAATTTACTGTCTCAGTGTCTTTTTGTTTTGTAACCTCTCACAAACATTGTTGCTATTATCAACTGCCTTCTGTAACTGGGTAATTTCC
Source organism: Aquarana catesbeiana (assembly GCF_042186555.1). Lineage (NCBI taxonomy): Eukaryota > Metazoa > Chordata > Amphibia > Anura > Ranidae > Aquarana > Aquarana catesbeiana. Next base: position 28,232,896 of record NC_133325.1, on the reverse strand, counting down.
TCAACCTTACCCTTCAAAGAACTTTCCATTGTTAAACAGCAAGATAACAAGCCCTGTATAATACAACCTTTTCTTTTACTTTCTGAAATTTTGTATCAAAAACATTTTTCTCTAAAAATTCCTTCATCATTGTTCACGTCTGCTTACATTTTTCTGGAATTTCATAAGGACCGCCATGGCGCTTAATACATTTTAATACCCATCTGTTCACTTTATCAGAACTGACACTAGCTTCACACTAAGCAGTGTGACTATATTACTAACAATTAAAAAAAAAAAGGAAATATTTTACTCACCACATTAGTTACTCCTTCAGCTTCCAGTTCAGGTCTTCTGGTACACGACACAGTCCTTTTTTTGTTGTTGTTTCCAGTCTCCAGAGAATAATTCTGGGGTTCCCAACTTGTTTAAATTTGTAGATCAGACTCTCTTATGTCACAACCAGACATTAGAGTCACAGCACAGCTCTTGGTTCTTCATCAGACTTCTGTCCACCTCACAGGATTGTTGTCACCACCGACTTCTGTTACTAAGTCCGAAAATGCTCTTCTGGTCACTTGAACGGCACCAATGTAGTGATATAATATATAGTAGGTGTAGATAATCAATTAGTAATTATTGTAATCCGGGTCACGGCACCAATGTAGTAATGATGATGCAAGTACTCTTCCGCAGCAACCCAATTCTTCCAGAGGGATGCACTTTATTGACTTCCAACACAGAACAAAGTCCAAAGTCCACAGATGACAAAAAATCCGACAGAGTAAATATAATTCAGAGTCCCATTTTCTCTAGATTTGCGCCTCCATAGTCATACACAGACAAGACTATATAAACTATAGACTGAACGCCATGTTATATTCACTAGACATTGAATGGCTGAGCAATTTGATTGGCCGTCTCCATTCAGGCCTTTGATATACTTTAGTCTTTCAGACAGACAACAACCCCCAGCCGTGAACAGCTGCAGTCATAACCCGCCCCAATCTGCACTCCCGCATATCAACATCAACAAGTCCCCTTAGATATGTGTAATTAGATTAGATTAACATATACCACCTGAACACCCTTTTGAGCCCTTGGAATACCTACATTCCTAATCTGTATTCTTGCATATTAACATCAACAAGTCCCCTTTGATATATTAGTACACTGGGAGGGAGTTTCTGCTAGGTCAATATTGTACTGTATGTGCACATATATATATAATAATATAATATACCACATAAATCGGCGAACATACATATTACAACAGCGGGGCCTCGCACATGCCCAGTAGGGTTCCCGGCATGAAGCCGAAAGGCTACACTGGCAGATTCCCATACCCGCAATGGTGGCGGAGCACCCGACAGCTGATGGAAACATCAGCTGCGTGTGTGGACATTGCTAGACTCTAAACTTTTAATGTTTATTTTTTTGGGCGAAACACCGCTTTAAATGTTCACCTTGTGGAACATGTTACATGTTTCAGCTCCTGCCACCATTCCCCCAGATTTCGTGACAACATGGAGTCAGGGGTGGAGCCAGGGGTGGGGTTGTGGGTGGGGCCAAGGGGCCCTGTCAGGTACGATCGTCGGAGAGTTCTTTGCTATGCTGAGCTTCCAGTGACCAGTATTAGTGAGTAAGAGTGATAACACCAAATTTAACACACCTGCTCCCCATTCACACCTGAAACTTTGTAACACTAATGAGTCACATGACACCAGGGAGGGAAAATGGCTAATTGGGCCCAATTTTGACATTTTCACTTAGAGGTGTACTCACTTTTGTTGCCAGCAGTTTAGACATTAATTGCTGTGTGTTGAGTTATTTTGAGGGGGCAGCAAATTTACACTGTTATACAAGCTGTACACTCACTACTTTAATAATTTCATATAGCTCTGACATATACCGCAGTGCTGTACAGAGAACGCTGAGCCAGTCACATCAGTCCCTGCACCAGGGGAGCTTACACTCTAATTCCCCCCCTTCTATTGTATTCCTTCCCCTTTATGACTTGTTTACACTGTTATACAAGCTGTACACTCACTACTTTACATTGTAGCAAAGTGTCATTTCTTCAGTATTGTCACATGAAAAGATATAATAAAATATTTACAAAAATGTGAGGGGTGTACTGACTTTTGTGAGATACTGTACATACATCTTCAAACACAAAGAGATTGCACCAATTTAACCTGCATAGGAGGTTTGCAACAATACATTCTTTGCTGTCCATAAAAAAACATTTGTTTGCCATTACAAAGCAAGACCAGGCCTTCTGGAAAAATGTGCTGTGTACTGATGAGTAGTAACAGTAGACATTCAGTAGACTGGTAGACCTCATACCAGTTGTGAAGCATTGTGGTGAATGCGTCATGGTTTGGGCTTGCTTTGCAGCTTCCAGACCTAGACAATTGCAGTTATTAAGTCAATTTTGATTTCTGCATCACATCAAAGTGTGCCTAATAAGAATGTGAGGTTATCTGAATGAAATTGAAGTTAAACCAAGAATGGATCTTAAAACACAATAATGATCTGAAGCACGCTAGAAAATCCACAAGAAATTTTTCAGAAATAAGAAATGGTGGGTTATTAACTGGCCTAGTCAAATCGCTAACTTGAATCCCATTGAAACTTTGTGGGGAATTTGAAGCACGCAGTGCGTGCAAGGAAACCCACAAACATCTTGCAACTGAAAGGATTTTGCATGGTGGAATGGTCTAACATTTCACAGAGTCGATGGGCAAGTATGCAATATGCCTGCAAGAAGTAATTACTGTTAAAGGGGATATTACAAGATTCTGAGGCCACAGTTGCACCTAATTTTTTTTCACAAAATGCCATTACACCTATTGATGATTTGGGGAGAATAAATTATTGAAAAAGGCAATTTTACCTTGTATTATCATTCAAGTATTGATATTATACTGATAAGTATTGATATAAAGGTGACCCTTTATAGACACTATTTGAATAGACACTATTTGAATGAAGGTCTAATGTTTGCCCATTAAAATGGACGTACTTACTTTTTCACATGACTGTATGGGCATAAGACACAAATGTTAAAATGACTGCAGTGCTTACTCCTTTAAAAATTAAATCTTGCAGCACGCAGGAAGCATAAATAAATGATTTCTATATTATATACCTGCATGTATGAATTTACTTTTTCAAGTTGTTCAGTCCTCAGAAACAGTTCATGGTCCTAAAGCCATTTCCATTTGTAGTTGGGCTGTCTGGTTTGATACTGCTTACACAAAGTCAGGATAGGCTGGGTGTCAGGGGCGGATCCAGAGCCTAGTCTCGGGAGGGGCACTGCCAGAAAATCCTTTTTTTGGGGTAAATTTAATGGGGAAATGGTTGGTGTTAGCGCTTCAATCATCACGGCACCATGGTTGTTATGGTGTCAGGATGATTGAAGCGCATTATTACTATTATTACATTGTTATAAAAAAAGAAATAGTTCAACTCACCATAATGCAGAATCAGCGGGAGCCCCGAGCGTGTCACTTGCCACTGTCACCTGCCACACGTTGCGGATTGCCACTTGCCATGTTGCCTGTCACTAGATGCAGATTGTCACTTGCCACGTCCCATGCCACACGTTGCAGATTGTCACTTGCCACGTCCCATGCCACACGTTGCAGATTGTCACTTGCCACGTCCCATGCCACACGTTGCGTATTGTTACTTGCCACGTCCCATGCCACACGTTGCAGATTGTCACTTGCCACATGTTGCAGATTGTCACTTGCCACGTCCCATGCCACACGTTGCAGATTGTCACTTGCCACACGTTGCAGATTGTCACTTGCCACGTCCCATGCCACACGTTGCGGATTGTTACTTGTCACGTCCCATGCCACACGTTGCAGATTGTCACTTGCCACACGTTGCAGATTGTCACTTGCCACGTCCCATGCCACACGTTGCAGATTGTCACTTGCCACACGTTGCAGATTGTCACTTGCCACGTCCTATGCCACACGTTGCGGATTGTTACTTGCCACGTCCCATGCCACACGTTGCAGATTGTCACTTGCCACACGTTGCAGATTGTCACTTGCCATGTCCCATGCCACACGTTGCAGATTGTCACTTGCTACGTCCCATGCCACACGTTGCAGATTGTCACTTGCTACGTCCCATGCCACACGTTGCAGATTGTCACTTGCCACGTCCCATGCCACACGTTGCAGATTGTCACTTGCTACGTCCCATGCCACATGTTGCGGATTGTTACTTGCCACATCCCATGCCACACGTTGCGGATTGTTACTTGCCACGTCCCATGCCACACATGGATTGTTTCTTGCCATGTCCCATGCCACACGTTGCGGATTGTTACTTGCCTGCTATAATCATCTCTTGCTGTGTCCCAGTCAAGCAGAAGAGAGATGATGTAATCTCTCTGCTGCTGCAGCTGCCTGCACACTGTACACACAGTGAGGGCGGAACTGCAGGGATGCAGGGCGGGCGCTGGGCGGTGAGAGATGATGTTATCTCTCTGCTCCACCGCCCGCCGGCTCCCTGATTGGCCAGCAGCCGCTCACACTGCCTGTCACCGAGCCGCACAGCTGTCTCTGCCCAGTCCCCACTGGAGCCGCCCGAGACCCTCTGTCTCTCCCCACCGCTGTCTTTCAGCCACGGAGCCGCCGCCGGCTCTCTTACCCACAGAGACGCCTGCCAGTGCCAGCACATTTACTGACCCACATTCTCGGAGGGGGCAATTGTCCCGTTGCCCCCCCTGGATCCGCCCCTGCTGGGTGTATGGGGTACCAGATATGTCATCCGCTGTTATGGTTCATTAGACACATTGAGGTTGATTTACTAAAGGCAAATAGCCTGTGCACTTTGTAAAGTGCATTTGCCCTCTGCAAGTGCAGTTGTTCCAGAGCTTATTAAATGAGGTAAGGCTTCACTTTGCAAAAAGTACCCAATCACGTGAAAGGAATTTAAAAAACAGCATTTTACCTTGCATGTGATAGGATGATGGAAGTCAGCAGAGCTTCTGCGCATTTACTAAGCCCTGGAGCAACTGTACTTGCAAAGTGCACAGTCTTCTTGCCTTTAGTAAATCAACTCCATTGTGCATTGCTCACCCTAGACAAAGGTAGGAAGGGACTGCAGGCCACATCTAGGCATCTAGGGTTGGGAACCCCTGGAGCATAGGAACTCAGGGACGGGAGCATAATGCAAATCCAGAGCAGAGCAGAAACAAATCTGAGCTCAGTCCAGAAACAGGGTAAGTACAGGATCATAGGAGACAGACAGGAGAATATTGGGGGTTATTTACTAAAGGAAAATCCACTTTGCACTGCAAGTGCACTTGGAAGTAAAGTCGCTGTAGATCCGAAGGGGACCTGCAAGGAAAATAAAAAACAGCATTTTAGCTTGCACATGATTGGATGATAAAATCAGCAGAACTTCCACTCTTTTCAGATCTACCCCTTAGACTTAGAGCGACTGCACTTTCAAGTGCACTTGCAGTGCAAAGTGTATTTGCCTTTTGTAAATAACCCTCAGTGTGTCACCAGATCATATAAAAATGTCTCTCACTGGGGTGGAGGGAGCAGAAGCATTTGGTCTTCACCAGAGCCACTGAAGGTACAGATGGACTTAGTAGAACAGCTCCCAGTAAGGGACCCACAACATTGCCAAGCTAGATACAGAATCCCAGTACACAGAGTTGCAACCAGAAGTAAAAGAAGACACATACAAAGAGATACAGTGTCTTTAAAAATAATTCATACCCCTTAAAATTTTCCACATTTTGTCATGTTACAACCAAAAATGTAAATTTATTTTATTGGGATTTTATGTGATAGACCAACACAAAGTGGCACATAATTATGAACTGGAACCAAAAATGATAAATGGTTTTCAAATCTTTTTACAAATAAATGTTAAAAGTGTGTGGGGGGGGGGTGGCATTTACAAAGTCAATACTTTGTAGAACCACCTTTTGCTGAAATTACAGCTACAAGTCTTTTTGGGGATGTCTCTACCAGCTTTACACATCTAGAGAGGGACATTTTTGCCCATTTTTCTTTGCAAAATAGCTCAAGCTCTGTCAGATTGAATGGAGGGAATCTGTGAACAGCAATTTTCAAGTCTTACCACAGATTCTCAATGGGATTTAGGTCTGGACTTTGACTGGGCCTTTCTAACACATAAATATGCTTTGATCTAAACCATTCCATTGTAGCTCTGGCTGTATGTTTAGGGTTGTTGTCCTGCTGGAAGGTGAACCTCCGCCCCATTCTCAAGTTTTTTGCAGTCTCTAATAGATTTTCCTGATTTCCCTGTATTTAGCTCCATCGATCTTCCCATCAACTATGACCAGCTTCCCTGTTCCTGCTGAAGAAAAGCATCCCCACAACATGATGCTGTCACCACCATGTTTCACGGTGGGGATGGTGTGTTCAGGGTGATGTGCAGTGTTAGTTTCCGCTACACATAGCATTTTGCTTTTAGGCCAAAAAGTTCAATTTTGGTCTCATCTGACCAGAGCACTTTCTTCCACGTTTGCTGTGTCCCCCACATGGCTTCTCGCAAACTACACACAGGACTTCTTATGGCTTTCTTTCAACAATGTCTTTCTTCTTGCCACTGCCAGATTTGTGGCGTGCACGACTAATAGTTGTCCTGTGGACAGATTCTCCCACCAGAGCTGTGGATCTCTGCAGCTCCTCCAGAGTTACCATGGGCCTCTTGGCTGCTTCTCTGATGAATGTTCTCCTTGCCGGGCCGGTCAGTTTAGGTGGACGGCCATGTCTTGGTAGGTTTCCAGTTGTGCCATACTCTTTATATTTTCGGATGATGGATTGAACAGTGCTCAGTTAGATGTTCAAAGCTTGGAATATTTTTTTATAACCTAACCCTGCTTTAAACTTCTCCACAACTTTATCCCTGACCTGTCTGGTGTGTTCCTTGGCCTTCATGGTGCTGTCTGATGCTTGGCCTTCACTAAGGTTCTCTAACAACCCTCTGAGGTCTTCACAAAACAGCTGTATTTATACTGAGATTAAAGTACACACAGGTCACCTAATTTACTAATTAGGTGACTTCTGAAGGCAATTGGTTCCACTAGATTTTAGTTAGGGGTATCAGAGTAAAGGGGGCTGAATACAAATGCATGCCACACTTTTTGGATATTTTTTTTGCCTGCATGGATGGGCACAGTGAGGCTGCATTAATGGGCACAGTGAGGCTGCATTGATGGGCACAGTGAGGCTGTATGGACGGGCACAGTAAGGCTGCATTGATGGGCGCAGTGAAGCTGCATTGATGGGTACAGTGAGGCTGCATTTGATGGGCACTAGTGAAGCTGCAATGATCTCTTGTATCATGTCCGCACTCTCTGACCATCTCTTGTATCATGTCTGCAGTCTTTGAGGGAGTCTGGAGAGGAGTCAAGAGTGGAAGTGCCAGCGGGATGGGGGTGACGGGAGAAGTCAGACGTGTGTGGACTGTGAAGAGGAGACTATAGGATAAAACCAGAGCCACTGACTGCCGACTGACTGAGCCCTGCACAGTGCACCTGAGAGGAGGTCAGTGATGTAAGGAGGGGAGTGAATACAATAATGTAAGGGGACACGGATATAAAGGTTTCCTCTTATATCAGTAACCCTCCCCCCTTACCTTAGTGTATTCTTTCTGCGGAAGGTGGTCTCTGGTCACCAGAGTCCCCCCACATTCCCAGAGTCCCCCCACATTCCCAGGTGTCCCCCTATATACATATATGTACAGTATCTTACAAAAGTGAGTACACCCCTCACATTTTTGTAAATATTTTCTTCTATCTTTTCATGTGACAACACTGAAGAAATGACACTTTGCTACAATGTAAAGTAGTGAGTGTACAGCTTGTATAACAGTGTGAATCTGCTGTCCCCTCAAAATAACTCAACACACAGCCATTAATGTCTAAACCGCTGGCAACAAAAGTGAGTACACCCCTAAGTGAAAATATCCAATTTGGGCCCAAAGTGTCAATATTTTGTGTGGCCACCATTATTTTCCAGCACTGCCTTAACCCTCTTGGGTATGGAGTTCACTAGAGCTTCACAGGTTGCCACTGTAGTCCTCTTCTACTCCTCCATGATGACATCACAGAGCTGGTGGATGTTAGAGACTTTGTGCTCCTCCGCCTTCCATTTGAGGATGCCCCACAGATGCTCAATAGGGTTTAGGTCTGGAGACATGCTTGGCTAGTCCATCACCTTTACCCTCAGCTTCTTTAACAAGGCAGTGGTTGTCTTGGAGGTGTGTTTGGGGTCGTTATCATGTTGGAATACTGCCCTGGGGCCCAGTCTCTGAAGGGAGGGGATCAAGCTCTGCTTCAGTATGTCACAGTACATGTTGGCATTTATGGTTCCCTCAATGAACTGTAGCTCCCCAGTGCCGGTAGCACTCATGCAGCCCCAGACCATGACACTCCCACCACCATGCTTGACTGTAGGCAAGACACACTTGTCCTTGTACTCCTCACCTGGTTGGCGCCACACACACTTGTCACCATCTGAACCAAATACGTTTATCTTGGTCTCATCAGACCACAGGACATGGTTCCACTACTCCATGTCCTTAGTCTGCTTGTCTTCAGCAAACTGTTTGCGGGCTTTCTTGTGCATTATCTTTAGAAGAGGCTTCCTTCTGGGATGACATCCATGCAGACCAATTTGATGCAGTGTGCGGCGTATGGTCTAAGCACTGACAGGCTGACCCCCCACCCCTTCAACCTCTGCAGCAATGCTGGCAGCACTCATATGTCTATTTCCCAAAGACAATATCTGGATATGATTGTGACAGATCTAGCCGGGAGAGAGACTTTTGGAGGGGACTGTATGCTAGCCTCTTGCCGATCGATCGTGGGCCCTTGCATTTGGGGGAACGGTGCTCTTTGTGAGCTGTATGCCTGGGGACCCTTGAGGTGGTACTTCTGTGGATTCGGATCCTGGTCCCCCAGGACACACAGACTCTGGGGACCCTGGATTTGCCATATTAGAAATAGTGGCTGATTCATAATGCTGGGACAGATACTGTTAGGAGACGCTGATGTAAATTCCAGCACCTGTCTGTCTGTTGTCTGCTAAAATGTGTATTGTAAATAAGTCTCTAGTATGGGATCTAAGAGTCATTAAATCCCCATTGTTGTTTGTGTTTAATTAACTCTGCTATTGTGATAATGTTGATTGGATTTTCTGAACTACAAGACGGCCAGTCTGGCCTAAAGGTCATGTCTGAGTCATCTAGGCTGTCTAAAGGGACTAGTTAATTAGCTCATGTTAATTAGATTAATTAGGTTACAGCTGTATTGTTAGAGTAATATGAGTCGGAGGTATGCACCTCCACTTTTAGTGTATAAAAGAGCCTGTATATTGCAATAAAAGAGATTCCTGTTTGAATTTACATACAGCCTGCCTGGTGTTTGTTCTGAGCTATCACAACTGGGTTAGAACGGCACATAGCTGAAGTTCTAATCCCGGAGCATTGGATGACCGAACCATCAGACGTTGCAATCTGATTCAATAGCTGCAGAGGAGTGTCGGGAGAGTGGAACCGAGCGAGCAAGGGGCTCGTTACAATGACGTTAAGCACGTGCACTGAACTTCTTTGGTGGACCATGGCGAGGCCTGTTCTGAGTGGAACCTGTCCTGTTAAACAGCTGTATGGTCTTGGCCACCATGCTGCAGCTCAGTTTCAGGGTTTTGACAATCTTCTTATAGCCTAGGCCATCTTTATGTAGAGCAACAATTCAGATCCTCAGAGAGTTCTTTGCCATGAGGTGCCATGTTGAATTTCCAGTGACCAGTACGAGAGAGTGAGAGCGATAACACCAAATTTAACACACCTGTTCCCCATTCACACCTGAGACCTTGTAACACTAACGAGTCACATGACACCAGGGAGGGAAAATGACTAATTGGGCCCAATTTGGACATTTTCACTTAGGGGTGTACTCACTTTTGTTACCAGTGGTTTAGACATTAATGGCTGTGTGTTGAGTTATTTTGAGGGGACAGCAAATTTACACTGTTATACAAGCTGTACACTCACTACTTTACATTGTAGCAAAGTGTCATTTCTTCAGTGTTGTCACATGAAAAGATAGAAGAAAATATTTACAAAAATGTGAGGGGTGTACTCACTTTTGAGAGATACTGTACATATATATATATATATATATATATATATATATATATATATATATATATATATAACAGTAAATTCCAGTTGGAGCGATCATCAAGGGGGACACCTGGGACTCTGGGAATGTGGGGGGACTCTGGTGACCAGAGACCACCTTCCGCAGAAAGAATACACTAAGGTAAGGGGGGAGGGTTACTGATATAAGAGGAAACCTTTATTCTTAGTGTTGTCACATGAAAAGATAGAATAAAATATTTACAAAAATGTGAGTGAGAGGTGTACTCACTTTTGTGAGATACTATATATATATATACCAGGGCTGGTGTTTATTCCCAGTTCAGACCTGCTGACAGGTGTTCTCATCCCTCTCCACTCTATCCAAAAGTAACACAAAAAAAGGTTTTGCCTTTAGGTTATACTTTAAAGCCTCATTCACATGATCCTACCAATCTGTAGATCTGTTCAAAGGACAGTTTCTACCTGCATGGAATGCACAGGTGTTTGGTACAGCAAAGCAGTCTGATCAAATGAAGAACAGACAAGTGGCTGCACAAACCGGAATGGATCTTAGAGTACACATGCGTGTGGGTCTCATAAATAATTCAGGGAGCAGACTGCGTCCTGATCTATTCATCGGACTTCCATGAATGTGCAACCGACCGCCTTTAATTGATTTGTATAATCTGCCTGCACGGGGCTGCACAGAAAAACACCTGTGCATCCCCCTCGGGTGACGGCAGCCCTTTACATACCCGTAATGACATTTAGTTTGGTTTAAGCACTGTGTATCATAAAAATTGGCGTTTAATAAAAATTCTCTTTTTTTCCATCCTTTGTTGTATCTCAGAGCTGCTGATCTCCCGCATCCTCTTGGCTGCATAGCGTATCTCAGGATGGGTTTCCAGAGGGTGAAAACAGTGGACCAGGCCTGTCTACTGTGTGCTAAAACTGCCTCTAAATCCTCGTACACACGATCTGATTTTCGGCAGGGAATTGTGTGATGACAGACTGTTTGCCTAAAATCCGATCCATTAGTACGCTCCATCAGACAATTGTTGGCCAACTTTCCGCCAACAAATGTTGGATGGCAGGCTAGTAAATTTTCGGCGGACAACAGTCTGTTGTCAGATTTTCGCATCGCGTGTACACAAGTCCGTCACACAAAAATCCAAACACGCATGCTTTTTTTTTTTTTGGGACAGGTGAGGGGGGGGAGATGGCGGAACATCCATAACAACTCAGGAAGGTATTACGAGACAGATCCAAGTGTTGAGTTAAATGTTGAGTTTAATGTGGTTATTATATGTTTTGTTTTATATATATATATATATATATATATATAAACAATAATTGAAAAAAAAACATGCATGCTCAGAATCAGTGCTCGCCAAACACGACATTAGCAGAAGGTGCCTAAAGGCTTGGCGCTCAAGAGCTGAAATTCCACGTGGCACGTCACTACATTCGTGTTTGTTGGTCAACAATTGTGTACCGTTTGTATGTAAGACAAGATCCCGGAACACGCCCTTTAGACAAAAGTCTGACGCTTTGTTGGCCAACAATCCGATCGTGTGTTTGAGGCTTTACCAGGGATTTTTTTTTTTTAACAAAAGCTTCATATTTAGAAGATATTGAAAATGACTTTTGAAATTTCATTACCATGTTAAAGCTTATGTGAGATTTTATTAATTAGCCTTGCATCTATTTGAAGCCAATTCAGGTGAGATTAGAATAAACAGGAGTGCTGGATAGTACAAATTATCTAGGTGGAGCCTCTAAATATTCTCAATACAGAACAGATGACACAGGTGAAGACAGAATGACAGAACAGCCCTGACAGGAAGGCATGCCAGAACCTTCCATATTAAAGGAGAACACACATTTGACGTGACAACATTTGTGCTTTTTAACTAAAATTATAGAGAAAAGTCATGTGTAAATGAATGTGCTTAAAGGAGAAGTACAGCCAAACGAGCTTTGGCTGTTCTTCTCCTGTGAATCACAGGAGTGCAGTTCGTTCTGCACACCTGTGACCTGTTTTCAGCAGACAGCGGGCTCAAACCCGCTGTCGGCTGATGTCACAGAGGCTCAGGAAAGATTGCAACAATGATGTCGGGATCTGCCCACATGCCTGGACCAGCACTTAGCTCAGCCTCTCAGCAAGCCACTGATAGCCTGAGCCAGCCGCTCCCAACCCCTCCACAGCCCAGCGCTCCAGTAAGTGTGCGAGGGGGGGCAGAGAGCTGGTGACTGACAGTCACCAGCTCTCTGCTCAAGGAGCTCTGAGAACCGAGCGATCGGCGGTGTTCGATTGCTCGGTTCTCAGTGTAAAGCCTTGTACACACGACCGGATTATTGGCCAACAAAACCATGGACTTTTGTCCGAAGGGCATTGGCCCACACTTGTCTTGCATACACACAGCCACACAATTGTTGGTCAACAATTACGAACGTAGTGACGTTCTAGACGTACTACAAGCCGATAAAAAGGAAGTTCACTAGTCATGCGCCACCCTTTGGGCTCCTTCTGCTAATCTCGTGTTAGTAGACGTTTGGTGAGCGTTGATTCGCACTTTTCATTTCGCACTTTTCAGTTCGTCTCTGAACGTCCGTTTGTCAACCAGCCATGTTGTGGAATCGGAGGAGATGACGTGTTATTTATTATTGGCCTTGGAGTTATTGCTTTGACATTATTTTTTTGGTTGAATAATGATTTGATTTGGTATATTTTCTATATTTTTGTATGCATAGAATGCACTTTTTGGTTAAGTTCTATTGGCAGATAGCATGTCTAATTGTATTTGTTTTCTTTTTTGAATGCACAATTAAACAAAATGTGTAGAATAATACTTGGCTATGTGTTTTACTTCAAATGACAGTTTGAGAGTCGGCAGTTACATTTTAAAAAATACAATGTAAAATTGACAAGGGACACCAACATAGTTGTAGCTTTGTTCTTAAAAACTACAGGATAATGGTGTTGTGGTAACTTGCCCAAATAAAAAAAAAAAGAACAAAAAAACACCATAATAATATTATTCTTGATATCACTAGAAAAAAAAAGCCTTTGAAAATTTGTTTGCAATAACTCCATCAGTATCACCAGCAAAGCAGCTTCATTATTATCCCATTAAAGAAAAAGAGAATTGTGCGCTGCATTTCATAATTTGCTGCGTCACGAATGTTAATTCTCCATTACGAACGCTAGTTTACAAGACCGACCGCTTCCAGCTCGTCCTTGCTTCCGAGCATGCGTGTTTGTACTTTGGACTTTTGTCCGAGGACTTGTGTACATACAATCGGAAAGTCCGACGGACATTTGTTGGCGGAAAATTTGAAATACATGCTAGCCAACATTTGTCTGCGGAAAATCCAACAACAATTGTCAGATAGAGCGTACACACGGTCGGATTTTCCACCAACAGCCTGTCATCACACATTTCCCGTCAGAAAATCCGATCGTGTGTACGAGGCTTTAGAGGTAGAGTTGCCACCTCATCCCTTTAAACCCAAACACACATTAATTACACGGGTTCTGAGGCTAATTTAATGCAGATAAGGCATTAAAAGCAATAGGAGGCTGCAAGCTCTTGCAGCTAATCAAGACCACTCATTTATAATTGTTCATGCAGCGATCACCTGCGAGTGATCGGCCCTGGATACAGATAGTCCGCGTCCATTGCCGATGACTTGCAGGTGATCGATGCATTAATGATTACATGTGAGCGGCCTCCTATTGTTTTCAGTGGGACTTTTAGAGGAAAAATGGAGACAGAATCCGCAATACGTGGCACCACATCCCATTATATGAACAAAAACTAAAAAAGAAATTGAAAAACTGACTTTTAAGGCTGCCACTATAATCCCAATAGGGAAAGAGAAGTACTCAAAAGGTAAAATCAAAAATCAAAATTGATTTAAATATCATTATAAAAACATGTTACAAAGATGAATGCATGGGTATGCCGCAGTGCAGTGGTCATCAACCCTGTCCTCAGGGCCCAGTAACAGGCCAGGTTTTATGTATTACCTTGGGGAGATGCAGACTAGAATACTACAATCACTGAGCAGCAAATGATATCACCTGTCATGTATTTCAGTTATCTTTCAAACCTGGCCTGTTAGTGGGCCCTGAGGACAGGGTTGATGACCACTGCCATAGTGTGTCCATCCTCCCATATAAGACCGATATGGCTGGACAAGTAAACCTGTATGGGTGGCCTTGCTAATATTGAGTATGCTGTCATAACATTAGTCTTCTATCTGAAGGCCAGCCGACAGGATCACAATGCCAGCACCAATGGATCACTACGCGTTTCGCTGTAAGCTTTCTCAGGAGATCTTATTGGTACGTGATCAAACACCTGAGAGGTATGGGGCATCCAAGTTACCATGGAATAAGAGGAAAAAGGGGGGAGGGGGAAGGAAGGATAAAAATGCTCGCCTGACCGGCTCCGATGGAGATAAAAGAGGGTACCAAGCAGCCTTATGAAGAGCCTCATTCAATGTGGCAGCTTATAAATGATGCTCTGGGATGGGTAGTTACTAGTGAATTGAATGGTGGATAGCAAAACCCTATTTGTTCCCTTGGGCTAAACAGTGTAAACAATATAGTATATCCTATTTTAATATTTCTGATGGAAATATCAACGGTTCTATCATCTCTGATGGAAATTGTATATCATCGGTTACCTGTCCTCATTACCAGAGTCACCCCTGCCACAGGGTGAATGAGACATCTGCGTCTATTGCCGATGACTTGTAGGTGATCGCTAAATGAACGATTACATGTGAGCTTGCAGCCTCCTATTGCTTTCAGTGGGACTGCCTCTCTCAGCTAATCAATAGGAACCCCCGCAGGTGTGAATGTAACCTCACATAGTAAGGTTGAATAAAGAACCCATGGCGCAGTTTACAATTAAACTGCTTCTCATACAGTTTAATACGGTGGCCACATGTCTTCTTTAAAGACCTTAGATTAAGATCATCTTCTGGATACTGGAGTCACCATTGATAGATGTGTGATTTGATAGATATTGTGATCATATCCTCTCTTAAGCGCCTCTTCTCCAGGAAGAATACAATTCATTTTTTGTAGTCGTTCCTCATAACTTAGGTCCTCCAGCCTTCTTATTAATTTTATTGCCCTTCTCAGGACCCTCTCTAGTTCAAAGACATCCTTCCTGAGGACTGGTGACCGGAAATTAATTTCATACTTAACCACTTCAGCCCCGGAAGAATTTACCCCCTTCCTGACCAGAGCACTTTTTGTGATTCGGCACTGGGCTGCTTTATATAACAATTGCGCGGTCGTGCGATGTGGCTCCCAAACAAAATTGACGTCCTTTTTTTCCCACAAATAGAGCTTTCTTTTGGTGGTATTTGATCACCTCTGCGGTTTTTATTTTTTGCGCTATAAACCAAAAAATAGCGTCAATTTTGAAAAAAACACATTATTTTTTACTTTTTGCTATAATAAATATCCCCAAAAAATATTTAAAAAAACATTTTTTTTCCTCAGTTTAGGCCGATACGTATTCTTCTACATATTTTTAGTTTAAAAAAATCACAATAAGCGTTTATTGATTGTTTTGTGCAAAAGTTATAGCGTCTACAAAATAGGGGATAGTTTTTGGCATTTTTATTGATAATTTTTTTTTTACTAGTAATGGCAGCGATCAGCGATTTTTATTGTGACTGCGTCATTATGGCGGACACATCGGACATTTCTGACACATTTTTGGGACCATTGTCATTTATACAGCAATCAGTGCTATACAAATGCACTGATTCCTGTGTAAGGCCTGATTCACACCTATGCATTTTTAGTGCTTTTTGCATTTTGCATTACATGTTCCATAGGAAACTATGTAGAATGGAATGCAAAATGCAAAAAAGCACTAAAAATGCATAGGTGTGAATCAGGCCTTAATGACACTGGCAGTGAAGAGGTTAACCACTAGGGGGCAGTGTAAGGGTTAAGTATTTCCTGGGGAGTGTTTCTAACTGTGGGGGGCATGGCTACGTGTGACACGTCACTGATCTCTGCTCCTGATCACAGGGAGCAGAGATGAGTGACACTGTCACTAGGCAGAACAGGAAGATGCTTGTTTACATTAGCATCTCCCCGTTCTTCCTCTCCGTGAGGCGATCGCGGGTATCCCAGCGGCGATCGAGTCCATGGGACCCGCGACCCAGCTCAAGGAGCTCTCGGCCGGCGCGCACGCAATGGCACGGCGGCAAATTTAAAGGGACGTACGGGTTTGCCCAGCTATGCCATTCTGCCGACCTATAATGCGTGCGCCGGTTAGGAACCGGTTAAAGTGATACTAAACACACACTGTTTCATTTACATTCTCCCTTCTATTTCTGTATGTGGATGATGGCACTGTAATTGTTTTAATAATAAAAAAACACATGTAGGTACCATTTTCCTAATCAATGTACAGCTGTTATTTGACCCAGCTCTCTCCCCACTTGTAAGGAAACATAAGCAGGAGGAGCTTCTAGTCCTCTGCTGCTGGTCACATGTTCATATAAAAAAAAAACAAAAAAAAAAACAGCCTTTGGAATACAGAATAAAAATAAATCATTAATATCAATAAACTGTTTTAACCACTTGAGCACAGAAGATATACCCCCCCCCCTTATGACCAGGCCATTTTTTGCGATACAGCACTGCATGATTTTTAACTGACAATTGCGCGGTCGTGCGACGCTTTACACACATAAAATTTATGTGATTTTTTTCTCCCACGCATAGAGCTTTCTTTTGATGGCATTTGATCACCTCTGCGGTTTTTATTTTCTGCGCTATCAACAAAAAAATAGACAATTTTGAAAAAAAAAAAAAAACAATATTTCTTACTTTTTGCTATAAAACATATCCAATAAAAAAAATTTAAAAAATCGAATTTCTTCATCAATTTAGGCTAATATGCATTCTGCTACATGTTTTTGGTAATGTGCATGCAACAGACCCGGAAGTGCAGAATCACGTACAGGTGCGTGATTCAGCACAGGGAAGACGGCTTGCCGCCATGTATATACAGCAGGGGTGTCCAAACTTTTTTCAAAGAGGGCCAGATTTGATGAAGTGAACATGCGTGAGGGCTGACCATTTTGCCTGACATTCTTGGAACCATTAAAATTTGGTCTAAAGGCCCATACACAGGATCGGACTTTTTGACAACGGTCCGACGGACCTGTTTTATCGGACAATTCAACCGCGTGTATGCTCCATCGGACAATTGTTTTCAATTTTTCAATGGACAAATGTTCTCTGTGCATGCTCTAAAACTTTTGTTCAAAGTACAAACACGCATGCTCAGAACCAATGCTAAACATCACACAACAATAGCAGAAGTTGCCCAAAGGGTGGCGGTAAAGAGCTGAAAAACCATGTGATTTGGTGAAAGTTGGCTGAAAATGTTCTGCCGTGTGTATGCAGAACAAGTTCACGGCCAACGCCCCTTCGGACCACGGAATCCACAGAAAAGTCAGATGGAAGTCCGATCATGTGTATGAGGCTTTAGTGTGTTTGTCCGAGCACTAATACACTGCCCAAGGATTCTCTTGCCTATGTGGCTGTGTGTGGTGAAGAGATGAGCTTGGGCGTGTTATTTGGAGATATATATATATATATATATCTTTTGTGGCCCCCAACGAATCCCCAAGGGCCACAAAGGATGAGCTTGGGCATGTTATTTGGATACAGTGTATTTATTGGCGTATAACACGCACCATCACTTTAAGAGGGACGTTTCAGGAAAAAACTTACATTTTAAATACAGCACTGTGAAGAAAAATAAGGGTCAGTGCCCATCAATGCAGCCTAATCAGTGCCCATCTGCAGCCTCACCATTCCCAGGAATGCAGCCT
This sequence comes from Aquarana catesbeiana, assembly GCF_042186555.1. Lineage (NCBI taxonomy): Eukaryota > Metazoa > Chordata > Amphibia > Anura > Ranidae > Aquarana > Aquarana catesbeiana. Next base: position 28,214,875 of record NC_133325.1, on the reverse strand, counting down.
CACCATTGCAACAAACACAGCCTTACCATTGCAATCAATGCAGCCTTACCATTGCCATGAATGCAGCCTTACCATCAGTGCAGCCTGATCGCTGCCCATCTGCAGCCTCGGATGGGACAGGTAGAGGGGCGGGACGAGCGCCAACAGATGACATGCAGGAGAATCTCCTGTTTACTCGGTGGCCTCTTTAATACAAAGTCCCACCTCCTATGATAGACAGAACAGTCATCCAATGGCAGCCCAGGAGACGGGACTTCCGATTACAGACCTCGCCGAGCAAACATGAGATTCTCCTGTTTGTACTCTGATGGCACTTGTCCCCCCCCTCCGAGGCAGCGCCGATAAATACGATAAGGGCCACAAAAGATATATATATCCAAATCACCAAAGGGACCGTATTAAACCGGAACGCGGGCCACAATTTGCCCGTGGGCCGGACTTTGGACATGCCTGCTATACAGTATATGGTCGGCAAGCGGTTAAATCATCATACAAATATATATTTGAAATCAAATCTTTATTCATTTTGCCAATAACATGGTGTGGGTGGATTTCTGACAGTCACAGGCTGTGTCACGCCTCTCCAGCCTCATAGTTGCCAACACTCTAAAAAATAATTTAGGAACACTTTTTGTGTAAAGGAGGAGTAGTATTTTAAATAGAGGCAGGTCATTCATCTGTGGGCCTAGCTGGACCGAGAAAATGGCGAAAAATGGATGTGGTTGAAGTTATGCTAAATATTGGATGTGGTTAGAGTCTGAGACGACTTATATCAGTGGTTCTCAACCAGGGTTCTATACTGCTCCCTCCTGGCCCCCTATTACCATTCTTTCCTGGCTCCCCCAAATACTGTTTTCTCCTGGCCCCCCATTACTGTTCTCTCCTGGCCCTCCCATTACTGTTTTCATCTGGCCCCCCATTACTGATCTCTCCTGGCCCCCCATTACTATTCTCTCCTGGCCCCCCATTACTGATCTCTCCTGGCCTCCTATTACTGTTCTCTCCTGGCCTCCTATTACTGTTCTCTCCTGGCCTCCTATTACTGTTCTCTCCTGGCTGGCCCCCCATTACTGATCTCTCCTGGCCTCCTATTACTGTTTTCTCCTGGCCTCCTATTACTGTTCTCTCCTGGCCCCCCATTACTGTTCTCTCCTGGCCCCCCATTACTGATCTCTCCTGGCCTCCTATTACTGTTCTCTCCTGGCCCCCCATTACTATTCTCTCCTGGCCCCCCATTACTGTTCTCTTCTGGCCCCCCATTACTGATCTCTCCTGGCCTCCTATTACTGTTCTCTCCTGGCCCCCCATTACTGTTCTCTCCTGGCCCCCCATTACTGATCTCTCTTGGCCTCCTATTACTGTTTTCTCCTGGCCCCCCATTACTGTTCTCTCCTGCCCCCCCCCCATTACTGATCTCTCCTGGCCCCCTATTACTGTTCTCTCCTGGCCCCCCATTACTGTTCTCTCCTGGCCCCCCATTACTGCTCCACCAGGTTGCGAACAACCGATAGACGAGTGCTGCCCTTTGCTGCAGCATTTAAAATGAAAGCAGAGCTGGCATTGTTTAGGATGGCAATGGTGGTTAAGGACAGTGGTATATGAAATGATCCCTTCTCGTGGCTTCGCACTCTCTCTTCAGCCCAGACTCCCCTCACACTACAGCCAAGCCTCACTCTCAGTCACAGATAGACTAAGCAAAATTTTACCTCTGGTCGGGTCTTTGTGTTGCCACAGTCTGCTCCTTCCTTACACACATGCTGCACCTGGCCAGACTAAAGGCGCACGCTGGTGCGATCCCACCTCCGAGGCTGGCTATGCCCCCTCATGAGTCCCACCCAATCACACTGCAAGGCAGGCTCCACTTGACTTTCTCGAGTCCCTAATACTGAGCCGCTAAACAGCTTTTCTGCTGGGGAGTCGGAGGAGGTAGTGGGATGGAACTTGGTTTGCCCGATATCCGGAACAGAGACGGATTTCCCGGATTTTGCCTGGGACATACTCAGACCAGGACATTGGTCTGATTTCTGGGAATGTCCATTCGGGACTGTTGGCAATTATGCAGCCTGTGTCTTGGAATAAAATGGAGGTGAAGCCTCCGTTAATCAACATGTAATATCCCCCCATTGTGTTAAGCTGGTTAGTGAGCATGGAGGAGGAGGGAGGGAGTGGGCTGTCATTTACTACTGTGTATACACCCCAATGTGTGACTCTATAGTCACATGGGCTGCTCAGATGTGATACGGAGGAAATGCTCAGCATAGAAACTCACAGAAAATGGGAGCATGTGCAGAGCTGCCAGCACTGCCCTGCAAAATGAACTGCATTGTGGCCATGGAGAGGAGGGGGAGATAGAGAGCAGCAGGATCAACCAATTTTTTTGCAGAATACAGAAAATGAATCTTATAGTGACTGAGTGAGTATGAACAGCAAGGAATACACCATATTTATTGATTTTTTTTATGATGTGGGTTTAGTGACACTTTAAGATGTGGCTGAACAAGAGTAAATACCCTTTTTAATGCATGATAATAGTCTGCTGTTCTTGATTGCTGCAGCTTGGCACTGAATGCTATTTCTGAGTCGGTTATCTACTGGGACCTCCAGATCCTTTTCCATCCTCGATTCCCCCAGAGGTTCTCATCTTAGCCAATAACTTGCATACATATTTTCAGCTCCCAAGTGCATTACTTTACGTTTTTCAATATTAAATTTTATGTGCCATGTAGCTCCCCACCATTTTTTTTTTTAAGGTCTTCTTGTAAAGTTGCTATACCTGTGGTGAATGTATTGCCCTGCGTTGCTTGGTGTCATCAAAACATGGAGATTGAATAATTTATCCCAACTTCTGTATCAATTATAAACAAGTTAACCACTTGCTGACCAGCCCGGTACCGGATTGAAAGGGTGATATCTTGGTCATCGCTGCAGCAATGATTGAGATATCATTTTTTAGGGCCGGCAATTTTCTTCAATGTAAAAGTAATCCTAGCGGCTAAGAAGCCGCTGGATTACTTTTACAGGCAGGGGGAAGGGGGTCCCTTGGCTCTGAAGAAGAGGGTACTTACTCTTGAAATGCATCAGCCATTTGAAGTGTCTTCCCTACGTTGGGACCGGTGCAGTGGACCAGGGTGTGTGGGTCATCGTTGATATTGATGAGCTTGATATGCACTGTTTAAAATAGGTAATGGTCAAGGCTGGTGCACCCTTTGTTCTTGTTTTTTCAGCATCCATCATCAATACCCAAACTCAGAAATGTTTTATTGGTTAAAAGGGGAACACATTCCCACCAACACTCTACAAATACCTCACCTCATCCCCATGACATAGGAAGGCAGTGTTCTGTAGTTCAAAGAATAGAACTTTTGAGAGATGGAAACACTGTTTGAGATTTCACATTGGTGCACAGTGGATTTGTAACAGGATCATCAGGTCTTTATCTGTGCTTGCAGAGAATGTACAGTGGGTATAGAAAAGAATCACCCCCCCCCCCCCTTAAAGTTATCACTATTTTGTTGGACCACCTTTTGCTTTAATTACAACCTTTAGTCTGTTGGCATTTGTCTCTGCTAACTTTGCAATATTTGCCCACTCTTCTTTGCATAATTGCTCAAGACTGGTAAAATTTGATGTTGAGCACTTGTGGACTGCAGTCTTCAAGTCATTCCACAGATTTTCAATGGGGTTTAAAGTGGTTGTAAACCCTTACAGACCACTTTAACCTACAGGTAAGCCTAGATTAAGGCTTACCTGTAGGTCCAAGAAATATCACCTTAACCTACATGGTTAAGGAGAAATTTTCCTAAAAACGGGCACCGATGTCTACGGCGCATGTGTGCCGTAGACAACAGCGCAGGCGCACTGAGCGTGCCGTTAGTGAAGGCGATTATCACTGACGGCTCCCACGCACATGCGCCGGTGTGACGTCATCGCTGCTCCAGCCAGTCACAGCGCCAGAGCAGCAATACCCGGAAGTCACTCTAGGTATCATGGCGGCGATGGAGGAGGTGAACGAGGGTCGCTTCTGGGGCTTTGATCTCAGGTAAGTAATGCTATGCATACTAGCTCATTATGCCTTTGTCCTGCAGGGTGGTTTTTTTTTTTGTTTTTTTTTTAGAGAGGGTTTACTTCCTCTAAGTCTGGGCTCTGACTAGGCCATGCAAGGACATTCACCTTGAGCTGAGAAACATTATTTGACACAGGCTGTATGTCTGAAAACAATTAGGATATACAGATAGTGATTGTAAAAATTATTCTGGGATTTGATATGGAGATGAGGAGTTCAGACACTCCTTATAGTGGTAGGAGCTGGTCTTAGTAAAACAGTTTGGATGCCCATGGATGCTCCTGCCAGTCAAATATAGTGATTGAATGTCTATATGGCAGCATGTGATGGCTCTGAGCAACTGTTCTGAAGCCTCGTACACACAATTGGATTTTCCGCAGACAAAACCTCAGACTTTTGTCCGAAGGCGTGGCCTGGATTTTGTCTTGCATACAAACAGCAAGGAATTGTCGGCCAACAAACACGAACGTACTGACGTACTACTTGGTTTTTCAGCTCTTTAGCGACACCCTTTGGGCTCCTGTTGCTAATATTGTTAGTAGAAGTTTGGTGAGTGTTGATTTGTGCTTTTCATTTCCCACCTTTCAGTTAGTTTTTGAACGGCCGTTCGTCAACCAGACATGTTGTGGAATTGGAGGAGATAACATTATTAACGTTATTTATTATTGGCCTTGGAGTTATTGCTTTCACCCAAGTCCAGTCCAGGAACAGGAGGAGGAGGATTTCTTGGACTAAAAATTGGTTGCTTTATTAATCATTACCCATTATGTCATATGCCTTTGCTGCTGGAGCTCCAGGAGAATAATCCAGATGATTTTTGGAATTATCTCCGGATGACAGACCCCTGCTTTCACCATTGTTGACCCCCTATATTAAGAAGCAGGACACATGCATGAGGCTTTTATTTTATTTTTTGGTTGAATAATAATGATTTGATTTGTTATATTTTCTATATTTTTGGATGCATAGAATGCACTTTTTGGTTAAGTTCTATTGGCAGATAGCATAACAATATTATTCTTGATTTCACTAGAAAAAAAAAAGCCTTTGAAAATTCCATCAGTATCACCAGCAAAACAGCTTCATTATTTTTTTTTTTTTTTTTCTCAAAAAAATTTTATTGAAATTTTCCATGAATACAGGGTATCGTCAACATACATATTGCATTACATTGCACAGAAATTAAAAAGATCGACATTTAAGAGGCCAAGTAGCCTAACAGCAAAATTGGGGAGGGGTATGTGTCTCCTCATGGGAGGAGCAAACAATCATAGGTTTAAGTGGGGATAGGGTCGTTAGATAGTCGTCAACGTCATGCACAGTATACACCGCAGTGGTTGGCCCAAGAACCATCCACCCCTTGTAAGGGATCTTTCTGTGGATGGGAGGGCGACTAGGTGCGTTTAGATCTGGGTCAAGCATAGAGCGGTGTGTTGGGGTTGCGTATTCAGTTTCGTTAGGGAGTATCAATAAAGGAATGTTTAAATCGACAGAGGGAGGTTGGGGGAGGGTGAGGAGAGGGAAAGGGGGGGGGGGTTCAGTGACGTAGCCGAAGCGTGTCTCTACTGTGTAACCGGAGGGTTTAGTGGTATATTGAGTGTTTATCTGCAGCGATTGCAAGGAGTGTGTTTAGTGGCCCGTATGGGGCCAGTCAGTTTCACGCTGGGTGCGGATAGCCTGGAGGTTCCGGTAGATGGCAGTTTAGAGAGTTGTGATTTGGGTTTCCAGTTCTCAAGGTTGAGGTGATGATGAGATTGGAGGTGTATTCTGAATCATGGAGTGTTTGTAGTGGAGCCAACATGCCCACGTGTTGTGGAATTTGGACGGATTATCCTGAGCCTGACTGATGAGTTTTTCCATGTCTGCGATTCTGTCTACTCAGCGGATCCAGTCATTTGTCGTTGGGGGGTAGTAGTTCTCCAAAGGAGTGGGACGTAGAGGCTGGCGGCGTTAATAAGATGTAGTGTGAGTGATTTTTTATAGGAACCCAGTGTAGCCGAGGTGTGGTGTAAGAGATATTGTGCAGGTGAGAAGGCTGGTGTGTAGGTGGTTATATGTGAGATTAGGCGATGAATCTCCGACCAGAAAGGTTGGATGATGGGACATTCCCACCAAATGTGTGGAAGGGTACCGCGTGCTGCGTTGCATCTCCAGCAGGTTGGGGGTACAGTCGGGTGAAAATGGTGCACTTTATCGGGAGTCCTATACCATTTTGAAAACAGTTTGTATCTATTCTCTTGGGTCGTGACATTTATTGAGCCTTTATGTAGGAGGGTGAAGATACGTTCCCATTCAATGGGAGTGAGATCTAGAGAAAGGTCTGACTCCCATTGTCGTACCAGTCGGTCCTCCTTAACTGTACAGTTCGAGTGTAGTAATGAATACACGGTGGAGATTAGATGGCTCTGAGGTTCCGTACTAGTGCAGAGGAGTTCAAAGGGTGAGTAATCTTTATGCCAATGAGTAGTACGTTTGTAGGAGGAGAAAAAGTGTCGTAGTTGGAGATATTTGTAAAAGGGGATGTTGTATTCTGGGATGGAGGTTAAGAGTTCGTTATATGGTAGTAGGGAGCCATTACGGAAGAATCGTTGTGCTCTGGCGTTGGAAGTACGTGCATCAAGAGTTGGGTCTTTGAGTGTGAGCCCAGGCGGAAATTCCGGATTATTGTCCATGGGCGTCATGGGACCAGTGGAGGGGGTGATCGCGAGTGTTTTGCTAGCTATTTTAAAGATGGCGAGAGTGGCTCCGATTAGGGGGTGTGCTGTGTATTCATTGGGGGTAGATGTAATTTCTATCCATGGTGCGTTCTTAATTGGTAAGCTGGCAAAGGAGTCTTCTACAGAAATCCAGTCCTTCGTGGGGCGGTGTATATGCCAGTCTACTGCCCTGGTTAGGTGGCATGCCCAGTAGTATTTTTGAATGTTTGGAAGGCCTAAGCCTCCCAAAGGTTTGGGTAAGGTCAGCCTATCCCAGCAGAGACGTGGGGTTTTGGAAGCCCAAATGAAGAGTCTGCACATGTTTATATGACTTAAAGAAGGAGGACGGTAATTTGATGGGGATTGCCTGAAGGAGGTAGAGGAGTCTGGGCAGGACGTTCATCTTGATAATGGCGATTCTGCCCATCCAGGAAAAAGATCTCATATGCCATTTCTGAAGATCACCTTGTATTGATGTGAGCGCAGGTGTAAAATTACTCGCAAAAAGGTCCTTCAAATTCGCAGGGATCTTAATTCCTATATAGGATATGGCCTGTCTTTCCCAACCAAAAGGGAAGTTGAGTTTACATTGGGACACCGTGGCACTTGGCAGGGTGATATTGAGGGCTTTGGATTTTTCAAAATTAATTTTTAGATTTGATATAGCTTGGAAATGCGAGAAGTCTGCCAGCAGGTTGGGGATGGTGGTGATGGGATCGGTCAAGAATAGTAAAATGTTATCGGCGTATGCGGCCATTTTGTATTGCTTACGATTGATTTCTATGCCTTTAATGGAGGGGTTGTCTCTGAGTTTGCGGAGCAGGGGTTCCATGGTCAAGATAAAAATTAAGGGGGATAGGGGGCATCCCTGTCGGGTTCCGTTGGAGACAGAGAAGGCGCTTGACAGGGTACCATTAATTCTGATTCTTGCCGTAGGAAGTGAGTATAGGGCCATGATCATCTGAAACATGCGGGGTGGTAGGCCTATCGCCCGTAGCGAGGCTTCCATATAATCCCAGGCCACCCTGTCAAACGCCTTCTCTGCATCAAGGAAAAGGAAAAATCCCGGGGTGGAGGTTTTGGAGAGCCAGTGGTGAATGTTCAACGCCTTAGTGGTGTTGTCCCGGGCCTCTCTGCCCGGGACGAAGCCGACTTGGTCTAGTGATACGAGGTTCGGGATGAGGGGTAAAATGCGGTTCGCTAGGGTTTTTGCGTATAGTTTTACGTCCACATTTAGCAATGATATTGGGCGATAGTTTGATACCAACATGGGGTCTTTGCCAGGTTTGGGGATGAGAGTAATATGTGCTCCTAGAATATCCTTATGGGTTGTTGAGTCGGGTGTGAGATTGTTGAGGGCCTTGGTGAGGTGGGGGATCAACAAAGTCGGGAACGTTTTGTAATAACTGACCGATAGGCCGTCCGGGCCAGGGCTCTTGCCTGTTTTCATTTGTTTTAGTGCGAGAAGGATTTCTTCTGTAGAGAGAGGTTGGTCTAAACTTTGAGAATCGTCTAGGGAGAGGGGAGTCGGGCTGTATTGCGCTAAGAAGTCTGTGATAGCAGTCTTACGAATCGTGTTGTTTGCAAGGGTGTGCGTCGTTGGGAGGTTATAGAGTTCAGAAAAGTATTGTACAAATTGGTCCGAGATTTCCTTATTAGAAACCGCTGCATCACCCGAAGGTCGGCGTATTTTATGGATCGTCTGGGCCGCCCTCCTGGATTGGAGAGCTCTTGCCAGGAGTTTGCCTGCTTTATTGCTAAATTCATAGTAAAGCTTTTGCGTCAAAGCAAATTTGCATTTTATAGTACTGTTAAGCATCTCTAGGAGTTCCCCTCTTGCCGTTGTGAGGTCTGCCATAGAGGATGTCGCTAGAGATGCCTTATGAGCCTGTTCTAGCGTGCGGATGCGTGTGGTCAGTTCTAAGATGCGTGCATTTCTGCATTTGTTCCGTTGTGCTGCTATGGATATCAATTCACCCCGTACGACGCATTTGTGTGCGGCCCAGATGGTCGATGGTGCAGCAGTTTCTGAGGAGTTCTCAGTGAAAAAGTTAGAGAGGCATTCATTTATCCGTTGCGTGTTGACTGGATCCGTCAATAAGGAGCTATCAAGCCGCCAAATGTGATTCTTGGGGTGTGCTGCAGGTATAAGGAGGGTCATTGATATGGGGTTGTGGTCAGAGAGTATAGACGGGTCAATAGTGGCTTTGGTGAGATTGGTCAGATCGTTCTGGGACAGAAAGAAGTGGTCCAGTTTACTGTATTTGCCGTGTGGGGCTGAAAAAAAGGTGAAGTCCTTCACTTTGGGGTTCAATGTGCGCCACGTGTCGTGAAGCAATAAGGTATTAAGTTGTAGTTTAATGGCTTTGAGTGCCCTGTATGTCAAGGATGAGGTTCCGTTTGAGGTGTCCATTGAGAGGTTGTGGGCGACATTAAAATCACTGCCAACAATCAGTGTGCCAGTTTGGAAGCTAGTAAGATGTTGAAGTGTGGAGCGGAAGAAGGATACTTGTTTGGTGTTGGGGGCGTATATGTTGGCGATCGTGAGTTGTTTACCGTAGATGGAGCCCTTAAGGAAGAGGAATCTGCCCTGTGGGTCTCTTTGAACTGCGGTGACCGAGAAGGGGTAGTGTTTAGAGATCAAAATGGATACGCCCTTTGATTTTGTCTCATCGTTGGAGGAATGATATACTGTGGGGAAGTGGTTGTCCTTTAGTTTAGGGATCGCGTCGGTTCGAAAGTGTGTTTCTTGTACAAGTGCTATCTGGGTCTTTGATTGACGTAGGCAGTATAAGAGTTTGGACCTCTTTTCAGGAGTGTTGAGCCCCCTAATGTTGAGTGAGCTAAATTTGATGGAGTTCATTGAAGATTGTGCGTTTGTATTCTGGGGGTTGATGGTATTTGTGTCAGCCATCATGTAGTCAGGGGGTGGAGATAGAGGGATATTGGGAGTTGAGAGCCTCCGGCGGGCGGGGTGGTGGAGTTTTGACGCGTCAGTCACTGGTGTGAAACCGATGAGGTGTGGAGAGGGGTGTCTACAGACCTCGGAGAAAGTGGGTATCGGTCGAGTACAATACGAGGTCAGAGTACGCGCACCTTATGAAGGTACTACGCTCCGGCCCGTAGTTGTGTGGGGGTTGGTCTAACACAAGGCAGTGAGGAAAGTACGAAATAAAGCGATATCGAAACTAAAACTGTGAATGGAAGAGAAGAGAAAAAAAAAGGATTCTATCATCCGCCGCCACAGGATAGTAATTAGTATGGCGGAAGGTACGAGTTGGACATATATGTTGGGGTAGCCCCGGGGGGTATGTAGTGTCACTTTCAGGCTACGGGTGTACCTCACAACAGGTACCTTTTCCGTCGATCCGTGCAGTAAGTCATGCTGAAGTATAAGTGGATCGGCTTGTCGAAAATGTCACACGCCCGGACTGCAGTCTGGTGTCTGGTTGCGGTGTTAGCAGTTCAATTGTAGATGGCGTGTCCTGCTTCGCTGGCTGATCGTGGTGTGTCGTAGCAGCAGGGAGCATCAATTAGTGGTGTGGAGGAAGGAAGTAGGTCCCGTAGTTGTTGTCCGCTTCGTCCGTGAAGATGGCGTGCTGCGTCGTGTGGAGTTCGGCGTAGGAGCAGGAAGAGAAGGGTAGCGCCCATCCTGTCGTCATCTCTGCGGGGGGCGGGAGTATAAGCCATTTGGAATTCTGGTAGTTGTAGTAGAGGGCTGGAGGTTTGTTGCTGGGCAGATTTCAGAGAGAGAGCAAGGTGTTCAACCCAGGAGAGAGAGCCTTCATTAGGGGAGTTACTCTGTGGTGGCGTGGCATTCCAGGTTATTAAATGATAGAGGAATCGTTCAGTCAGCCTGGGCTTAGCTAGAAGGCCAATTGGAGGGTCATAACCTGGGGGGTTCTGAACATACACTCAAACTGCTGTCACAGAGCAAAAAGTAAACTTGGTTTAAGGCAATATAAAGCAAAAGTAAAGGTAAAAGTAAAAGTAAAAGTCCACTGAATCTTCAATTAGGTTGGCACTAAGTTAGAGGGAATTAGACAGTGTGCCTTTCAAAGGGGCCCAACGGGGCCAACTGAGAATACAGATTGGTGCACAGCATGCCCGTTTCAACGGCCCCTGCGGGCTCTCCTGGACCGTGGGGATTCAGGAGAGACTGGATCCCTGTAACCGCGGTGATCGGCCCGGTATCTATGAGCAGAAGGAGAGCGTCTCCTGCGGAGTCTGGAGGTCTGAGTCTCCATGGGAGATTCCCGCGCTGTACCATTGCTGGAGATCTGAGGACGGAAAGGTGCGTACCAGTTTGGAACTGGCGTCAGTGGTATGCCAAGCAGGTCGCAGAAATGCGGCAGGTCCTCGGGTACCTTTAGGAGGGCATTGCGGCCCTGAGTGGAGGCGCACAGGCAGAATGGAAACTTCCATTTATAAGGGATGTTCCTCTCCCTCAGGGTGTCCAGCAGGGGCTTGAGGTCTCGTCTGTGCTGCAGTGTGATGCCTGATAATCCTGGTAGATTTGAATGGGTGCACTGCCATGGAGGATTTGTTGTTGTCCCCTGGCTTGTTTAAGTATTTCTTCTTTTAACTTAAAGTCCACCAAGCAGCATATGATATCACGCGGGGGGGTCACTCTCTCTACCTTTAGGGCGCAGTGCGCGGTGGATTCTGTCCATGAGAATGGGGGTCTGAGGAGGCCTGTGGAGGAGGTTGTTAAAGAGAGCAGTGACAGCAGGGGTGATTTGGTCGCCTTCTATTGATTCAGGCATCCCGCGGATCCTGAGGTTATGGCGCCTGCCGCGGTTGTCGAGGTCCTCAATGTGCCTTTGCATGTCCCGCATTTGCAGTGTGTGAGAGTCAATGGAAGAGGCGGTAGAGCGGAGGGCTGAGTCATGGCGGTCTGTCACCCTCTCCACTTCGTTCACCCTGTCAGTGAGGTCGCGCAGGTCGAGCCTCAGCTCTGAGATGGCTGCGGTTAGGGTTTCTTTGATTTCGTCAGCAATGGAGTGGAGATCCTGTAAGTATATGGGTGTTTGGAGCCCCGGCTCAAGGCATATCCCTCCTCCATGAGGGAGAACATGAGGGGAGGTTGACTGAGGTGGGTCAAGCAGTGGTAACGGCTGTGCTTGGGAGCGGGAGGGCCCGTGCTGAGAGGACGCCATATTGCCCCTGGTGTTCCGGAACATCTCCGGGATGTTATGGCTCTGGGACCCTGAGAGAGCCCTGGGGGAGCGAGAACGGGAGGCGGACGAGGTTCGGGAAGCCGTCCCCATAGTCTGGCGTCGTTTGTGGAGTAAATACATTCGGTATTATACAGCTTTTTCCCGTGGCGGCTGGAGCTCAGGAATCAAGCGGCTTTCTTCATGCCAGGTCAGGCCACGCCCCCACAGCTTCATTATTATCCCATTAAAGAAGAAGAGAATTGTGCGCTGCATTTCGAGATTTCATAATTTGCCACATTACGAATGTTAATTCTCCATTACGAACGCTACAAGACCGACGTTTACGAGACCGACCGCTTCTGGCTCGTCCTTGCTTCCGAGCATGCGTGTTTATACTTTGGATTTTTGTACGACGGACTTGTGTACACACGATCGGAAAATCCGACAACAGACATTTGTCCGGAAAATTTTAAGACCTGCCATCCAACATCTGTCCGCGGAAAATCCGAAAACAATTGTCCGATGGAGCGTACAAACGGTCAGATTTTCCGCCAACAGCCTGTCATCACACAACTCCCGTCGGAAAATCTGATCGTGTGTACGCAGCTTAAGATGAAGGGACTGAGGTTAGGAAACCTTGCTTAACAGCTACTTGCCCCAGCCCCCCCACCACCACAAGCTACCCGTCCGGCTGATTATAGAGGGGGGGAAAAAAAAAAGACTGAAACCACTCTGCCTGCCTCTATGTTATAGGAAACAGGAAGCAATGAGCATACATCAATTCTGGCTTCCCTGGCGCCATTTTTAAAAATGGAAAGCATTTGATCACACCAGGCTTGGTGTGATCAAATGCTTTTAACAGCAGAGGAGGGATCTGGGGTCTTACTGACCCCAGATCTTTCCATAAAGAGGGCCTATCACTGCCTATTGTTGTCAGAAGGGATGTTTACATTCCTTGTGACAGCAATAAAAGTGATAAAAAAAAAATATATATATTTTAAAGAACCCCCGGCACCCCGTGTTCATGCACGCATTGTCTCAAACAGCAATCGTCCCACACATGTGAGGTATCAAAAACGTCAGATCATGGGCAGTATTTCTAGCACCAGACCTTCTATGTAAATCTAAAGTGGTAAGATGTAAAGGCTTTTAAAGCTTCGCCTATGGATAGTAAAATGTTTGTTGTTTGTCGCTGTTGCACTGGCGTGTGCAAGTTTAAAGCGTAACATGTTTGGTATCTGTTTACTAGGCGCAGGCATGTACTGGCCATTGGGACTACCGGGAGTTTCCCGGTGGGACGGTCAGGTGTAGTCCTGGAGCCGCTCCTCTCTGACAGTGAGTGATCGCGATTTCACTCCTGTCAGGAGGAGCAGCTGCCGTCACTTGCTGGAAAGAACATTAGGCTTTCTGCTCCCTCCAGCCTGCAAGGGGAGATAGACAGCTGGCAGACGTTCCTTCCTCTCTCCCCTTATCGCTTGTCACTTATCACATGACTGGAGAGAGGAACGAGAAGCTGCCTTCAATACTGTGAGTACACGTGGGAGGGTGAGGAGAGGGAGGACACACTTATGTGAAGGGGGCTGCTGATGGGGACACACTGATGTGAAGGGGGCTGCTGATGGGGACACACTGATGTGAAGGGGGCTGCTGATGGGGACACACTGATGTGAAGGGGGCTGCTGATGGGGACACACTGATGTGAAGGGGGCTGCTGATGGGGACACACTGATGTGAAGGGGGCTGCTGATGGGGACACACTGATGTGAAGGGGGCTGCTGATGGGGACACTCTGATGTGAAGGGGGCTGCTGATGGGGACACACTGATGTGAAGGGGGCTGCTGATGGGGACACTCTGATAGGGACACACTGATGAGAAGGGAGCTGCTGATGGGGACTCTCTGATGTGAAGGGGGCTGCTGATGGGGACTCTCTGATGTGAAGGGGGCTGCTGATGGGGACACTGATGTTAAGGGGGCTGCTGATGGGGACACTGATGTTAAGGGGGCTGCTGATGGGGACACTCTGATGTGAAGGGGGTTGCTAATGGGGACACACTGATGGGGACACACTGATGTGAAGGGGGCTGCTGATGGGGACACACTGATGTGAAGATGGCTGCTGATGGGGACACACTGATGTGAAGGGGGCTGCTGATGGGGACACACTGATGTGAAGGGGGCTGCTGATAGGGACATACTGATGTGAAGAGGGCTGCTGATGGGGACACTCTGATGTAAGGGGGACGCTGTTGGGGACACTCTGATATAGGGAGTTGCTGATGGAGACACTCAAAATTAAAGTGGGCCAGTCATGATGAAGTCCAGGGCCAAATTTTTGTCCCAGTCCAGCCCTGACTAGGCGTAACATCATCATTTTTTTTTAAGTCAGCAGTTACAAATACTGCAGCTGCTGACTTTTAAAAAATGGACACTTACCTGTCCAGGGCGTCCGCGATGTCCTCACCCGACGCCGATCTGTCCCTCCACTGTCAAGTGGACGCGCCGCCATCTTTGTTAAGGGAATCAGGAAGTGAAGCCTTGCGACTTCACAGCCTGGTTCCCTACTGCGCATGCACGAGTCGCGCTGTGCGTCCTCACAGGTCCCTGCTGTCTTCTGGAACCTGTGTGTCTCCCACAAGAAGATGGGGGGGACGGAGGAGGGGCCGGACATGGCGTAGATCACCATGGAGCCTTTGGTGATCTATGCCCGGAAGTGGGAGCAAATACCTGTATTATACAGGTATATGCTTCCCCCCTCCCCCCTGAAAGGTGCCAAATGTGACACCAGAGTGGGGAGGGGAATCTGTTCAGCGGAAGTTCCATTTTTGGGTGGAAATCCGCTTTAATGACCAGGCCGTTTTTTGCGATACGGCACTGCATCGATTTAACCGACAATTGCGCGGTCGTGCAACGCTGTACCCAAAAAAAATTGACACCCTTTTTCCCCCACAAATAGAGCTTTCTTTTGGTGGTATTTGATCACCTCTGCGTTTTTTATTTTTTGCACTATAAACAAAAAAAGAGGGACAATTATGGAAAAAAAAACTATATTTTTTACTTTTAATAAATATCTCAAATTTAAAAAAAAAAAAAAAATTTCTTCATCAGTTTAGACCAATATGTATTCTTCTACATATTTTTGGTAAAAAATAAAACTGCAATAAGCGTATATTGATTGGTTTGCGCAAGTTATAGCGTCTACAAAATATGTAGATTTATGGCATTTTATTTTTTTACTAGTAATGGTGGCGATCAGTGATTTTTAGCAGGACTGTGACATTGCGGCAGACAGATTGGGCCCTTTTTTGGGACCATTGACGTTTATACAGAGATTAGAGCTGAAAATAGCCACCGATTACTGTATAAATGTCAGTGGCAGGGAAGGAGATAACACTAGGGGCGATCAAGGGGTTAAATGTGTTCTCTCATGAGTGTTTCTAAGTCCCCATATACACTATTAGATTTTATTCAGATTTTCTAATAGTGTGTAGGGGGTCTAACTGTGGGGGGATTGGACTGACTGGAGGTGGAGACATGTCGCTGTTCCTAATTACTAGGAACAGCAGATCCGTCTCTCCTCCCCTGTCAGAACAAGGATTTGTGTGTTTACATACACAGATCCGATCGCGGGTGGCCATGCGCATCAAGTCTCCTGGCGTGCAGCGGGCTCACCCGCCTGTGATGGCTCGTAAAGGAGCCGATGTACAGGTACGGCGATTCGCAGGAACCAGCCAACCTGCCACCGTAAATGTGCGTGAGCTGGTCGGCAAGTGGTTAAAAAAAAATATTTAATGTTTGGGGGTCCTAAGAAATTTTCTAGCAAAAAATAAAAGAACATTAAAAGTTTAAGTCGCCATAATGCCCTTTTGTTTTTGGAAGCCCTAGTGATTCTTAAAAAGCACCTCTGCCTAATAAAAAACATCAACCATTCATATGTTCCATCTTGGGTAAAAAGAAATATAATTTTTTTTTTTCATCACAAGTAGATTGCCACGAGGGACAAGTAGATTGGGACCCTGATTTAGTCCCTTGGAGCAGTAGTTTTTTAAAAAGGTTTTCAGACCCCTGGCATCTCAAATTAACCACTTCAGCCCCAAAAGAATTTACCCCCTTCCTGACCAGAGCTTTTTTTGCGATTCGGAGCTGCGTCACTTTAACTGACAATTGCACGGTCGTGAGACACTGTACCCAAACAAAATTGACATCCTTTTTTTTCCCACAAATAGAGCTTTCTTTTGGTGGTATTTGATCACCTCTGTGGTTTTTATTTTTTGCGCTATAAATAAAAAAAGAGCGACAATTTTGATTGTACTTTTTGCTATAATAAATATCCCCATTTTTTTTGTCAAAAAAGCAAATTTTTTCTCAGTATAGGCCGATACATATTCTTCTACATATTTTTGGTAAAAAAACAAAAAACAAAACAAAATAGCACTAAGCCTATATTGATTGATTTGCGCAAAAGTTATAGCATCTACAAAATAGGGGATAGATTTATAGCATTTTTATTACTATTATGATTTTTTTTTTACTAGTAATGGCGGCGATCTGCTATTTTTATCGTGACTGCGACATTACGGCGAACACATCAGACAATTCTGACACATTTTTGGAACCATTGGCATTAATACAGCGATCAGTGCGATTAAAAATGCATTGATTACTGTAAAAATGTCACTGGCAGTGAAGGGGTTAACACTAGGGGGCGGTGAAGGGGTTAACTGTGTTCCAAGCTACATGATTCTAACTGTAGGAGGAGGGACTAGCTACAGGAAGTGACAGATCGTGGTTCCCAGCCAATAGGAACACACGATCTGTCACTCCTTGTCAGAACAGAACAGGGAAGTGTAGGTTTACACACACTCGTTCCTGTTCTGTGTCTCCTGGTCACGATCGCTCGTGGCCGGCAGCCGCGAGCATCGGCACCCCCGCTATGCAGCGGGCGCGCGCCTGCTATCCTGCCCCCCCGTGAGCCAACGTACAGCTATGTGGTTTCGCGCAGGGGAGCCAACCTGCCGCAGTATAACTGCGGCGGCTGGTCCGGAAGCAGTGAATGACTCTTAACACAATTTAATTCTGAAACCCCAGTAATGACCGTTTATGGGAAGAAAAACCTCTCCAGATACAAAATGACATACCATTCCTGACTCTACTTATTCTGCATTCCAGAGGTCTGAGTTTCTGTACAAGGTTAGACAGTAGTAGAAGGTGAGACGCAGTCCTGTAATATTTGGACTGCTGTGAGCCAACACCTAGTGCTAATCAACAACCAGCGACAGGTGTGCTACTTTGGTTCTATTACTTGTTTGACGTACAAGTTTATATTCTCATATCAGACAGATGCAAGTTCTCTTCTCTGCATGCTGGGGAGTATTCCTCCAGCGAGATGTCAAAGATTTATGATGTACATATTTTTTTTTTTTAGAAGTCCTTCTATAACCCCTGGCAAAAAAGTATGGAATCTCCACTCTTGGAAAATGTTCATTCAATTGTTTAAGTGTGTAAAAAAAAAAAACTAATCACAGATATGCCTCAAAACTATTTTCATTTAACATTCCAACCTTCTGGCTTTAAGAAACACTTAGGCCCCTTTCACACGGACGGACCGTCTATCCGTTTTTCTTCCATCCGTCGACGGACGACAATGCATTCCTATGGGCAAACGGATGACCATCCGTTACCATCAGTTAACCTCCGCTTCCGTTTTTATCCGTTTTTTTTAACGTACAAAGCTACGTCCAGATCCGTCAAAATGGATATTAACTGACGTTAACTGACAATGTCCGTCAACGTCCGATCAGTTAAGATCCGTTTTGAAGAAATAATTCAAAGTTCATACTTTGACAAATAAAAAAACAAAGTGAAAAAATCTTTATTTTAAAAGGGTTATGCAGAATAATAAAACTAAAACTGTTTTGAACATATCATGTGCTTTTGTGTCTTTTTATGCTATCAAAACACAATGAAATACCCAAATTAATGAATTAATAAATTAAAATTTGCACTGCATTATATATATATATATATATATATATATATACATATATACATATATACATATAGGTACTGCCATGAAACTTCTCCTGATGGAGATAGAAAGTAGTCGGCAAATTGTTCACGCATGGCAGTGTAGGATGGGTGGAGCAAGGCTTTCTAGGTAATTTCTTTAAATGCAAAGAAACTGCTGTAAATGGATGAAAACGGATACAAAAACGGATACAAAAACGGATGAAAAAACGGATGTAAACGTGTACATTAACGGATGAAGACGGATATTAACGGAACGGAAGACGGATGAAAACGGAGATTAACGGAACAGATGACGGATGAAGATGGATGAAGCAACGGATAAGAACTGATACGTGTTTAACGTGGCTAAACTGATGGTGCCCGTGTGAAAGGGGCCTTATAAAAAAAAATAAAAGAAAGAAAACTGTAATCAATTGCAACTGTTTCTACAGATCGAGCAGAGGAAAAAAAATATGGAATCACTCAATTCTAAAGGGAAGTATTATGGAATCATGAAAAAAAAACAACCACTACAGTGCACCACTAGTACTTTGTTGCACCACCTCTGGCTTTTATAACAGCATGAATTCTCTGAGGCATGGATTTAACAGTCCGGCTCCAACTTTCTCTTATTTAAATTATAGCTACATTTGTTTTTTTATAGAGTGGAGAGGGATTGGAACACCTGTCAGGTTTTATTGCTGCCTGCGACCCCATTTGTGAGATGCATCCTCTCCATTTTCCCATGTTATCACCGAAAGAGAAAGGAAATTAAAAATGTTGGATTTTCACCAGAACAGGAATAGAGGGGAAATCTTTCAATGGTGACAATAATTCTGGTGACAACCAGAAGAGATCCTCTCACTGGGACAGGAAGTGAAGGGAAATCTCCCAGATGGGACACAAATGGCAATCTATCCAAAATGAAGAAGAAAAAAAAAAAGCTTACCTTTTGTTATTACTTTAAGGACTATGATAATCAATACCATAGAGGGCAAGACAAACAAACTAGAGAAGCCTGACTGAGAAAATATGGGGAAGGTGGGGGGATACAGATGTCTACAGGTGAATCAAGCACAGGGTATGGTGGGTTCAGAGCATAAAATAAAACACTGGCAGCATAGTGCACAATGTATGATCAAACATTGGTGAACATCTGACCATCACACCTATATGATGAGCTTTTTGGAAATCCCATTCAAAACTATGGAGATTATTAAGTTACTCCTCCCTCCTTTGCTGCTATGACATCCTCCGCTCTGCTGCAAAGGTTTTCCCTAAGAGTTTGGAGGGTGTTGATTAGGATTTGTGCCAATTCAGCCAAAAGAGCATTTGTGAGGTCAGGTACTGATGCTAGATTAGAAGACCAGGACGCACTTGTTCCAATTTATCCCAAAGGGGTTAGTAGATTGAGGTCAGGGCTCCATGCAGACCTCAACATGAAACTGGTCACACCATATCCTTATGAAGCTGGCTTTGCACACAGGGGCACAGTCATGCTGCAACAGTAAATTACTAGCTGCAGATCCCGTATTCTCTCACAAGGCTCCCAACTCTCAACATGCCACCCAACCGCCTACAGTGTGCTGCACTACCCTTCAACCTCTCACAGAGCCCCCAGGTCCCCTCAGACCCTGCAAATCTCCTACAGTGCTCCCCATTCCCTGCACAGCCTCCTGTCCCAATAGTGCTTCCCACAGTGTACAGAGCCCCACTGCCCCCTCCAGTCTTGCCTCTACAAATTCCCCAACAGTTCCCAGCTCTCTTGAGAAACCCTACCACTGACAGGGCAACCAAAGCTGTTGCAGAGTCCCCTAACTCCCTCCAGAACCTTCATCTCTCCACATTGACACCCATCCAGAGCCTTCCACAATTTCAATACATGTTTTGTTTTTCCACGTGCTTATAACCCTTTTTTGTCAGGGCATGGAAGGTTTGGAAAAATCTGCTGGGTCCTAGTCTTAATACTGAAATACCACTGGTTTATAATTTCATGGGCCCCTTTTAGATGGAGCAGAAGCCGTCAAGCAGATCTGCCTGCTTAGCAGGGGATCTCCCTGCTGATCCTTGCTGAACAGGCGGATGACAGGTCCATGTCCGCTCCGCTATGCGGACTCAGATACCGCCTGCTGTTCTCTATGGGGTGGACCACCTGTCCATTTCCATTCATCATCTGATCCGATTCACCGGATGGATGGGGGACGAATCCCGGAATTGGATGCTGGCAGGTGTCAGCGGACACATGTCTGCTGACATCCACTGCTCCTTAAAGAACAATGGGTGGTCCGATCTGTTCCGCCAGAAAAATGGTCCACTGGTGTGAAAGGGACCTTTGTATCCTACTGGATCAACATTATCATTTATTAGAAACATCTGAGCTTGTGGCAGAGGAGGTGAAAGAGATAGAAAGAGTATAGAGATGATATAAAAATGAAAATAAGATGACCGAGACATAGGCAGCAGAGGTGACACAGTACAGAGATGAATGGCTCAGGGCAGAGAAGAGGAAACGTGTAAAGAAAATAAGATACAGGCCAGAGAAGGAGACTGGGGACAGAAGAAACACAGAGGACAGACAATAAAGGGAAGAGCTAGTTAGTAATATTACAAGTTAGCAATGTGCACGTTACCCCATGTAAATATTGCATATGTCGTGAACTGGAAAGCATCTGTAGTTCTTGAGTATTGTACCATTATAGCCTGGGACGGAGTGTTACTCACGCAGGATGTTAACACACATATACTTATACCTAGACAGAAGCCATAACTGTCTGAGGTATCTAAATTGTGTTCTGGAAGTGATAATAACAGACCACACATTGCTAGTGTCTTCATTAGTTTAATTCAGATTTACAGAAATGTTCCCATAACCTTTTGCTCCTGAAAATGAGACGACCTCTCAGGCCAAATGCACTTAAATCCAAACCGGCATTCCGCTATGAAATCTGGACCATACTATCAATACATACAGGGGGGTTAACCACTCTTCATAAATAACAACCGTACAGCTCTACGCATACTACAGGGCAGGTGATAGAGCACACGTCCCAATCTCACATACACAAGGCAGGTGATAGAGCACGCGTCCCAATCTCACATACACAGGGCAGAGCTAGTTAGTAATATTACGAGTCAGCAATGTGCACGTTACCCCATGTAAATATTGCAAATGTTGTGAACTGGGAAGCATCTGTAGTTCTTGAGTATTGTACCATTATAGCCTGGGACGGAGTGTTACTCACACAGGATGCTAACACACATATACTCGCACGCACGCACGCACGCACGCACACACACACACACACACACACACACACACATCAGGGCAGAGTGCTATGCTGGACATACACAATGTATTATTATACAGATTTCACATCACAGGTCCAATGCAACCTCTCATTCTGCCTTAAAATGGTTGCAATGATTGTGAGTGATCCAACAGACAAGATCATTAGCCAAGGTGCAAAAAAACAAACAACAATAAAACAGCTGGCAGATGGCCTCTCTTGATTGACCAGGATTTGGACTAGATGTGTGGTCATCCTTAAGCTGCAGCCATTAATGATACTGTAAGACATTTAGCTGCTCAGGCAGAAGACCAGCAGTTGGGTCTTGGTAACTCATGCGGCAGGATTGGCCCATGTGTGCACAGCATAGCACCAGTGGCATACACACGCAAACTTGGAACCGGATTAGAGAGCCACTCTCCCAGGATAAACACTATACACATTTACACTGGGTATAGACACATATGACTACAGGACAAATCTCTATACCAAATCAGGCTGAAATGTCTTATGCGGTCACACTCACCAAACTTAGGTCTATATTATACCTTTGCAGAGAACGTTGATTATACCCTATGCCTGAACGTTGACTAGACCTCACACAGTGGCTTCTACCATGTCACTGGCACACATGCCGGTAACATAATCCACCCTCAGATACACAGGTCTCTCATGGAAACCATCGCCAACATCGACACTGCTAGGGAGCCATCATGAGCACCCCCTTTTTGCGATTTCCCACCAGCAGTGGAGTTTCCAATGGCTTACTACTCACGTCCCATGATAATATATCATTCATTATATGATACAATTAGAAGCATAGCTGTGGGGGGTAAAGGGTCTAGCTGTAATCTCTGCATTTAAAATAATCCATGAAAGGAAAGTGTGAGGAAGGTCTACCAGGGGAACACAGATGAAATCACAACTATACCCATCAGGCAAATAAAAATAATAACCTAATATCAATAATATAAGCTGGAAAGATGATATAACGAAAAACACAAGTTTTCACAGTCATGTCGTCACGCCTTCCAACAGTTATCTACTATGAATTTAGTTCACAAGAGTTTGTGGTTTAGCTCCAGATCTCCTGACCCAACTAGGCTTTTCCTTGGGGACATAGGGAAATATTGTTAAAGTTTTATGACCTGAGCTAAAGTAGTGCTGAGTTGGGGGGGGGGGGGGATTGAGTGATGTGTGGAAGAGGAGAGTGTAAAGATGAGATGCGTGGTGAGTAAAGTGGAAGAGCGAAGTGTAGAGGGGATAAAATCTATGGAACATTGTAGTGTAGAGAGGATATGACATGTGGAAAAGGGGAGTGTAGAGTTTATGAGACATATGGAAGAGTAGTGTTTGAGGGATAAGATTAAAGAAGAATGGAGTGTAGAGTAGATGAGCTTTTAGAAGAAAGGAGTGTAGCATGGATGAGATTTGAGAAGAACCGAGTGTAGAGTGGATGAGGTTTTAAAAGAACGGAGTGTAGTGCGGATGGGATTTTAGTAGAACAAAGCATAGAGTACATGAGGTTTTAGAAGAAAGGAGTGTAGAGTGAATGAGATTTTAGAAGAACAGAGTGCTGAGTGGATGAGATTTTAGAAGAACGGAATGTGTAGAGTGGATGAGGTTTTAAAAGAACGGAGTGTAGAGTGGATGAGGTTTAAAAAGAACGGAGTGTAGAGTGGATGAGGTTTTAGAAGAATAGAGTGTAGAGTAGAAGAGATTTTAGAAGAAAGGAGTGTAGAGTGGATGAGATTTTAGAAGAACCGAGTGTAAAGTGGATGAGGTTTTAGAAGAACGGAGTGTAGTGTGGATGGGATTTTATTAGAACAAAGCGTAGCGTAAATGAGGTTTTAGAAAAAAGGAGTGTAGAATGGATGAGATTTTAGAAGAACCGAGTGTAGAGTGAATGAGATTTTAGAAGAACCGAGTGTAGAGTGAGTGAGATTTTAGAAGAACCAAGTGTAGAGTGGATGAGGTTTTAGAAAAACCGAGTGTAAAGTGGATGAGGTTTTAAAAGAACCGAGTGAAGCGTGGATTAGGTTTTAAAAGAATAGAGTGTAGAGTAGAAGAGATTTTAGAAGAAAGGAGCGTAGATTAGATGAGATTTTAAAAGAACCGAGTGTGAAGTGGATGAGGTTTTAGAAGAACCGAGTGTAGAGTGGATGAGGTTTTAAAAGAACGGAGTGTAGTGTGGATAGGATTTTATTAGAACAAAGCGTAGAGTAAATGAGGTTTTAGAAAAAAAGGAGTGTAGAATGGATGAGATTTTAGAAGAACCGAGTGTAGAGTGAATGAGATTTTAGAAGAACCGAGTGTAGAGTGGATGAGATTTTAGAAGAACCGAGTGTAGAGTGGATGAGGTTTTAAAAGAACTGAGTGTAGCGTGGATGAGGTTTTAAAAGAACAGAGTGTAGAGTAGAAGAGATTTTAGAAGAAAGGAGCGTAGAGTAGATGAGATTTTAGAAGAATGGAACGTAGAGTATAAGAGATTTTAGAAGAAAGGAGTGTAGTGTGGATGAGATTTTAGAGGAATGAAGTGTAGAGTGAATTAGACATCACAACAGAGAATAGACTCGATAAGATCTATGAAAGCGAAGAGTGTAGATTGGATGAGATGTATGAAAGAGCACAGGGGAGAGAGAATGAGAGGTTTTGAAAGAGCAGAGTGCATAGTAGAAGAGACGTATGAAATAGCAGAGCATGAGCTGTGTGAAGGTGGAGTGTAGAGTGGATGAGATGTGTGGAAAAGCGAAGTGTGGAGTGGAATGGGATGTATAAAAAAAGCAGACAGTATAAGATGTATGGAAGGGGGAAGTATATAGTGGAAGAGATGTATGGAAGAGAAGAGTGTATTGTGAATGAGATGTATTGACAAACAGAGTGTAGAATAGAATGAGATGTATGAAGGAGCAGAAAGTAGACAGCATGAGATGTATGGAAGAGAGAAGTGTACCTTGGAAGAGATGAATGGAAGAGCAGAGTGTATAGTCAATGAGATGACTGGAAAAGCAGAGTGTAGAGTGGATAAGATGTAAGAAAGTGCAGAGGGCAGAGAGCATGAGATATATGAAGGGGCAGAGTATAGATGGGATGTGTAACAGTAAAATGTCACTTTGATAAGATGTACGGTAGAGAGGATAAGATGTAGAGAGCAAATGATGTTTGGAGTGTAATAAAGTGTAGAATAGATGTGATGTGTGGAAGACAGCATGAGATGTAGAGAGTAGAATGAAGTGGAAAGTAGATGTGATCTATAGTACAGAGGACTGTAAAGTCAATAATAAAGTTAAGTGAAGAGCAGATGAGGCTTTGGGAAAATGAAGCCCGCAGTGAAAAAGGACCTCCTGAGAAGGGAAGTAGAAGGATCTTTGGAAGAGCAGAGCGAGTACTGGATGAGGCCATTAGTGCAATGCAGGATAGTGGAGGAAATCTTCAAATCTGGGAATGGACAGCAAATGTTTTGTATGGAAGAGTGCAGAGCGGATTGACAAATATGACAAAAAGTGGATGGGAATTGAGGAGTGGACTGGAGCAGATGAGACCTTTAGAATTGTAGGCACAGATAATATTTATCAGGAAGGGTTCTCTTCTAGTTAAACAGGTACAATTTTGTGTGTGAAAGGTACACATCATGATCCACAAAAACAATAGAATTCGGCTCAGGGTCATTGACTAACACTGGCCCAGATCACTCAAAGCAGCAGAAATTGGTTTTAATGGACAACTTGATTAAAAAGTAAATATAAATTCTTGTGATCTGCACTGCGAGCTGTGAAACGCCAACTGTCAGACTCAGCAACACATGGATCACACACTCTTCGGAACCTGAACACTACTCTACTCATACATCAACACTTGCATTCCCACACAGTACTCCTATCCTTCATGCACACCAACAATGACATATATATAACACACGCAATCACAAATGTACAGACGGGGGGAGGGAGTCACTGCTCCTCCAGCCACGAGGGTTTGTCACTGGCCGCACTGCTAAGCTTGATATTAAACTGCTGCAGTGAAGCTTCCAGTTGTTGTTGATTCCCAGCAAAATAGGAGGAGATGGCGTTATGGAAGAGAAGCAGCTGTTTGTGCATGACCTTCACCTGTTCAAAGAGAATGAGCTGCGTCAATCAAATCTTTTATATCTGTATTATGAGGTCAATATATTTACTGTTGATCATGGTGAAGTCGGCAGAGGGAATGTGGGTTATGATGGGGTGGGAGAAGGGACGTGGTGAGGTTAGCATAGTTATCAGCTACGATTGTGACATTGGACCAAAATCTGATGGCAATGGACAGACCAGTAGAGCAAGTGATACTTATGATGAATTATGTTGAATGATTGATTTTCATTGTAAGGTGGCTGGTGGTCTTGTCAAGACACTTTAATGTCAACACAGTCAATGGTGGTCATGGTGAGGTTAGTGGGGCAACTGGGGATCATGGTGAGTTTTCCAGAGTGACTAGTTGTCGTGGTGATGTCATCAGAGTGACTAGTTATCATGGGGAGATCAGCAGTGTGATTAGCAGTCATTGTGAAGTCAGCAAGATAACTGGCTGTCAGAATGACTAGCAGCCCTGGCAAGTCTGGTACTAAGTGATGTCATGGTGAAGTCTGTACAGTCAATTACGGTCATGATGAAACCAACAGAGCAACTGGCGGTCAAGTTGAGGTCAACAGGGTGACTGATGGTCATGGCGAGGTCAGCAGTATGACTGCCAGTCATTTTGAGGTCAACAGAGGAATTTTGTAATTTTAAGGTATTGGTGAGGTCTGTAGAATGACTAACAGACATTGTGAGGCCAGTAGAGTGAATGCCAGTCATAATAAGGTCAGTAGAGTGACTGGAAGTCATGAAGTGTTTAGCAGAGCAGTCACAGTGAAGTTAGCAGTATGACTGGCAGTCATGGTGAAGTCAGCAGGACAACTGGCTGTCAGAATGACTAGTAGTCTTGGCGAGTCTAGCACTGAGTTATGTCATGGTGAAGTCCGTACATTCAATTACGGTCATAATGAGACCAACAGAGCATCTGGCGGTGATGGTGAGGTCGGTAGTGTGACTGGCAGCCATGTTGAGGTCAACAGAGCGATTTTGTAATTTTAAGGTAATGGTAAAGTGAGGTCAGTAGAGTGACTGCCAGTCATAGTGAGGTCAGTAGAGTGACTGCCAGTCATAGTGAGGTCAGTAGAGTGACTGCCAGTCATAGTGAGGTCAGTAGAGTGACTGGCTGTCATGGGGAGGTCAGTAGAGTGACTGGCTGTCATGGGGAGGTCAGTGGAGCGACTGGAGGTCATGAAGAGTTTAGCAGAGCTACTGGCAGTCATGGTGAAGTCAGTAGTGAAGTTAGTTGTGACTGGTAGGGAGGCTGTACAATTTGGCGTAAATTAGCCATTTCTAAAGTGATGAGTTTTTCCCATTACCTTATTTTCCTGCAGGAAGCGCAGTTTTATGGTTACATCTCCTCGCAGCTTCTCATATTTGTTACGATGTATCTGGAAGTTTTGTTGGGCGATCTCAATGCGGCACAAGGTGGCTGCATCCCGAGGACCCAGACTCAGCTCCTCCAAGTCAGCTCGATAAGCATCAAATTCAAGTCTATGAGACACAGAATTACAGAAAATGTATATGGTGAAACTATTGTGAAGGTTCTGTAGTGTTCATACAAGTCATCATTAGAAACCACAGAGTTCGCCTAGAAGTAATTTGGAAGTACATTTGGGACACTCATTTTTTACTGCACACAGCTGAAAGGGTGATTGCAGATGCAAACTGTCCCAGACAGATGCAGCCCAGGTGTAACTTTTCTTCCAGTCCAATACTGCTCTCTATTGTTGGCGCACAAATAATTATGGTGTGACCATCTGTTACACTTTTGTATGAATGTTTTAAGGGTAGCACAGTAGCCAAAACCAAAAGGTATTCACATATCTCATTCCATCCCATATCCCAAAAATAGGATTCTTCATTTCAAGAGACTGGATAGAGAAATGGATTTCATTAATTTATGATTTAAACAGCCAAATGCACACCCAGAACCGCTGGTGAATGGTGCACATATACAGTCCCTGACAAAAGTCTTGTCGCTTGTGTACAAATTGACCTGAAGTGCCGCTAAAATATATTTCTAATCAAGATTTTGTTACAAGAAATGGGTAATTTTAATCCCAACAGCTTTTGTAATAATGTTTCAGTGCAAAACGAAACTGACAAAAAGTATTCTAATATTCACAGCTTGGTAAAGCCCATTGAGTCAATTTTTGCCAAGACATAAGTGTTGTCGCCTTGTTATATGAGCTTCACCTGTGGCTAATAATGGATCAATTAGGTCTCAGGTGTGTATAAAAAGAACACCAGTACACTAGACCTTCTCAACTGCAACTAGACCTCTGCAAAAATGCCTAAGATTCAATCGGAGACTAAAGTGTTGATTATCAAGAGGCTGAAGACCAGATCCACTGCTCATATGGCAGACACCTTCAATGTGTCTCAGCGTCAAGTTCAGAGGATAAAAAAAAGATTTGAAGAGACTGGAGACGTTTTGGACAAGGCCAGGTCAGGCCGACCCCGCAAGACAACTGCTCGAGAGGACCGTTTGTTGGCTCGAAAATCCAAGACCAGCCCATTTTCCACTGCAGCAGAGCTCCACAAGACCTGGTCACCTGAAGTCCCTGTGTCAACCAGAGCAGTTTGTCAGATTCTGTCTCGAAATGGCCTCCATGGTCGAATCAGTGCCCATAAGCCAGCATTAAACAAAAGACAATTGAAAAACCCGTGTGGCATTTGCCAAGGGCCACAGCCTGCTAAAAGGATGGACTCTGGAAAAGTGGCAGAAGGTGGATTTTTCAGATGAATCTTCTGTTGAATTACACCACAGTCGCCGCAAATATTGCAGGAGACCTACTGGAACCCGCATGGAGCCGAGATTTACCCAGAAAACAGTGAAGTTTGGTGGAGGCAAAATCATGCTCTGTATGGGGGTGTGCGAGGGATCTGCAGGGTGGAAGGCAACATCAATAGTCTAAAATACCAGGAAATCTTAGCTACCTCATATTCCCAACCATAAAAAAGGCCAAATTTTGCAGCAGGATGGTGCTCCATCGCATACTTCCATCTCCACATCAAAGTTCCTTAAGGCAAAGAAGATCAAGATGCTCCAGGATTGGCCAGCCCAGTCACCAGACATGAACATCATTGAGCATATGTGGTGTAGGATGAAAGATGAAGCATGGAAGACGAAACCAAAGAATATTGATGAACTCTGGGAGGCATGCAAGACTGTTTTCTTTGCTTTTCCTGATTACTTCATCAATAAATTGTATGAATCCTTGCCAAACCGCATGGATGCTGTCCTTCAAGCTCATGGAAGTCATACAAGATATTAAATTTGGATCTCACAGCACCACTACTTAATTTGCTGACATATTTTTGGATTTTCAGTAAAGTTGTTCAATTTCTGTATAGGCGACAAAACTTTTGTCTTGCCAAAATTTGACCTGTCTGTCTTGATTAAATGATAAATCTTTTTTCAGTGAAACTAATTTATTTCAGTGCATTAAACATCATTTGGGAGGGCCTTAGCTTTTCATATGAGCTATTTCTAACACCAATTGATTAATTAAAAGTCAGGTTAATAGCAGGAGTTTCTACAAAATAGAGAAGCGACAAGACTTTTGTCAGGGACTGTAGTCTAATATTATAGAGCCAATTATTCCAAGCTGCATATTGCTTTTTCAGGCGTTTTGGCCATCATCAGTGCAGTGTATGGAAACAATGGTTTCTATGGAGCACGTATGTAGCCCAATATGATGAAAACGATACCGCTCAAATGCCCCACAAGCCTCTGCCAGTCAGATCAGCATGTGAATAGACTGGTGCAAGATAGGATCGGCTTGTCAGGGTCTAGTGGACTTCAACAAAATGGTCCACAAAATCATACACACAGACGGTCCTGATCCCTTCCTTCCACCCCGTGCTGGTGACGTAATTTCCGCTTCCGCGGTTCAAGCTGGTCAACGTGGAGCTGACCACTTCCTGGTTCCTCTGAAGCATGGCCATTCAGCGCAACATCAACCAGACTCTTTCCCAGCAATCCGGATCGTGTGTGGAGCCTGTGGGACGCAGTAGAACTGCCAGGACTGCATATTTATGATGAGCATGACTTCCGCTCATATCTTGTAATGCCCTGTACACACGACCGGTTTTCCCGTCGGAATAAACTCTGAAGGTTTTTTCCGACGAAGTTCAGACAAAATTCCGCTCAAGTTGTCTTGCATACACACGGTCACACCAAATTCCGACGGTCCAAAACGCAGTGACGTACAACGGGACTAGAAAACGGAAGTTCAATAGCCAGTAGCCAATAGCTTCCGTCTTGTACTTGCTTCAGAGCATGCGTCGTTTTTGGTACGTCGGAACAGCATACAGACGAGCGGTTTTCCCGATAGGAATTGGTTCAGTCGAAAAAATGTAGAACATGTTCTATTTCTAGGTCCGTCAGAATTTTTCGATGTCAAAAGTCCGATGAGGCATACACACGATCGGAATAAACGATGAAAAGCTCCTGTCTGACTTTTTCTGTTGGACATTCCGCTCGTGTGTACACGGCATAAGTGTTCCTAATCTTGTGCAATAAATGTTTCCATTTGAATACTACACTTAAAAGTGGCACCTCCCCTCCCCTCCTTTCTTTTACCTGTTTTACAGAGTTGCTGGACACTGAGGGTGGCTACCTCTTTTTAAACCACCCCCTTTTTCCTTGGTTCAACTTTGTTTCACCTTTATGACTGTCCAACCAAATGTACATTATCCTAATTTAAGGGCATTACCTCTTGGAGCGCCAGATGCCCAATTTACCTATTTACCTCTTACTTCAACAAAATGGTGACCATCAGCACACAGACACCGACGTCCAGTTGCATAAACATGAATGAGATGGGTAAAAGATGGCTTCAGCTCCTGTTTTCCAACTGTAGAGAACTCCTTAGGCGCATTTCGCCCTCTTTGGGGCTTAATCGTAGAGGTCAATGCGTCCGAAGCATTCTCTACAGGTGGAGAACCTCTAATTCTCTTACTTTTGGTATATGGCATCGAATAATGTGAATACCTTGCATTCTTAGAAGATATTACGGTGTTACCCTCAAAACTTTTGTGTTTATGAAATTATGGTCATCATAACCATCTGTGTCCCAGTAATGGACTGAAAGAAAAGTTACAAATGGAAGACAAGTCATTTTCTATTTTCTTTTCTTGCATGCGTCCAAACACTGTACTCATGTTTATGGAAGCACCAGTGTATGCTCCACAGCAATTCAAGTCTATAGGTGGCTCCACGCAGCACCTGGGCTTTCTGGGTGGGGGAAATATGCTGGAATTTACATTGCATGGGCTCAAATTCCTGTGTGCAAGAATCCTAGATAGAGATGTCCAACTTATAACAGACCAATTTTGAAATAAAAATGTAGAGCTTAAAGTAGGGTTGCACTGATACCGGATACTAAACATTTGCACTAGTATCAGTACTCGTGCAAATGCTCCAATACCTATAAACCAATACTTTCAGGCTCGGTTCTTTCAACTATCAGTAGGATCCCCTGCCAAAAAAATGGCAATTATTGGTTGTTAACCGCTTCCGGACCGCCCACCGTATATATACTGCGGCAGGGCGGCCCAGCTGCACAAAATCACGTACCTGTACGTGATTTTGTGCACGCAGTGTAGGGGGCATGCACGCGCCGCAGGAGCCCCACTCCTGCTGTGATTGGACACAGCGGGAGCCAATCAGAAGGTCCGGCGGCCGCCACAACCCGCCGACCGTTCAGTGGCGAGATGGAGTAGCAGTGTGCCTATGAAAACAAGGCAAACCGCTGATCTGTCAGGGAGCAAAAGAGAGATCTTGCTAAGCTAAAACACAGATCTCTCTTTCTCCAGTGTATCCGTCCCCCACACAGTTAGTAAGCACCTGCCAGGGACACACTTAACCCCTTGATCACCCCTGGTGTTAATTCCTTCCCTGTCAGTGTCATTAATACTGTGACAGTGAATTTTTTTTAGCACTAATCACAGTTTTGGTGTCACTGTTCCCCAAAAAGTGTCACTTAAGCCCCGTACACAGAAAATTGTACGGAAAATACCGCTTTCTAATCGATTGTACGATAAAGCGGATCGTTAGTACAGAGCTTTCGAGAGCCGATCATGACAGTTCATCCAACATTATCCGATCGGACATGCACGAAAATTTTCCTCGTCCGTTTCCAGGTCGTACGTTTTTCGTTCAATCAGTACAGCAGCTGTCCTTCGAAAATGCAATGCAAATACACTACGACACATTACATCCCTTTCAAATTTTAATTTGGTCGTATGAGGATTTTCTTGACTTTAGTAAACTCTTCAGGTTCGATCTGAAATTAGCATGCAAAAAAAAAAACAGACGATCATTCATCCACTAATCTCATCGTGTGTACCGGGAATTAGTGTCCAATTTGTCCGTCGCAGTCCTGCTAAAAATTGCATTACTAGTAAAAACAATAAAAAAATAAATAGATCTAAATCTATCCCATAGTTTGTAGACGCTATAACGTTTGCGCAAACCAATCAATTTACGCGTACCGGGATTTTTTTTTACCAAAAATATGTAACAGAATAAAAATTGGTGAAGAAATTAGATTTTTGATATTTTTTTTTACTGGGAATGCTTTATAGCAGAAAGTAAAAAACATTGTTTTTTATTCAAAATTTACGTTTTTTTTTCATTTATAACGCAAAAAAATAATAAACCGCAGAGGTGATCAAATACCACCAAAAGAAAGCTCTATTTGTGGGCAAAAAAAGGACATACATTTTATTTGGGTACAGCGTCGCACAACCGCGCAATTGTCAGTTAAAGCAACGCAGTGCCGTATCGCAAAAAAATGACCTGGTCAGGAAGTGGGTAAAACCTTCGGGAGCCGAAACGGTTAAGGATCTGGGCCCCCACTTCCTCAACAAACCTGCTGACTCATTCCCAGCAATTGGAGCTGTCAAAAAAAAGAAAAAAAAAAAAGAACAAATGTTTATCAATAACATTGCTCAGACTGAAACAGAATGATGGAAAGAAACATTGTTTCTTTTTGTATCTTTCTGTTTATTTATCTACAGATCAAAGGGATGAACTTCCATCTGCAGATGAAGTCAGTTTAAAGCAGCCCCTCAAGTAAAAAAAAAAAATTTTTATTTGTTTTTTATTAAATGTTCCTCTGTTTAACCCCTTACTAACCCTACATTTACTCTAATCAGCCTTAATTCCTTATTCTCCTTTTCCATTTAATTATTTTCCTTTTTTTTTTTTTTTTTGTTTTTTGTTCACTTCTATTTTCTAAACTATTAATAATTAAAACTTTTTTTTGATTGCTTTGTTCTTTATTTTTTATGTTTACAACTTTAACATATATTTACACGTATCACATTGGAAAAAAGCGCAACCTTTTTAAAAAATGAATTGCTTTAAATTTGTAAACTTTTCAGTGCTTTGTACCATTGTTGACAGCTAAAGTGTAAACAAAACAGTTGCGCTAGGTATCGGTAATTGGTATCGGCGAGTATTAAAAAAGTAATTGCTACTTGTTGTAAAGGAAATTGTAATCGGTGCATCCCTAGTTTAAAGTTCAAATAAGAACTGCCTCTCTAGAATGGGGATAACTATGAACTATGGGTTCAATAGCAATCTGTACGTTATTAAAGGAACAGATACCTACACAAGAGGATTTAGGAACCAGCCTGCCATCTAGTGGTAAAATGACAAAACTGTTATCCATTTAAAAAAGCCAGAAATACATTTACCAATACCAGAAGCTCTTCTAACCTAAAGTGTATTTAAAACCTTAACAACAACCTTATGTTATTGGCTTCCTTTGCTCTGTTAAATTTTACCATGGAAAGTGTTTTGTTATATCTGTTTGATAAGTGTAAAAAATACTTGTTATAACTGCCAGAAAACCAGTGAGCTGATAACTTCCCGTGTTGCACTATTATTATTATACAGGATTTATATAGCGCCAGCAGTTTGCGCAGCACTTTACAATACGAGGGCAGACATTACAGCTACAATCCCATTCAATACAGGAGGAATCAGAGGGCCCTGCTCATTAGAGCTTACAATCAGTTAGACCATCTTTGTGTCTACAGAAAACCTCCCCCCTATATTATGGAGAAGAGGAGATGTGTTCTGTAGGCCTAACACACTTCCTTGTCCTATGGTGAGAACGTTGCTCATTCATAGATAAGATAGGATGGATGAGCGTTGTCACCCTTGGACAGAAAGTGTGTTTTTAGCAGATCTACCATTTCTGTTACTGGATTTAGATATACAGTTGTGCCCATAAGTTTACATACCCTGGCAGAATTTATGATTTCTTGGCCATTTTTGAGAGAATATGAATGGTAACACAAAAACATTTCTTTCATTCATGGTTAGTGTTTGGCTGCATCCATTTATTATCAGTCAACTGTGTTGACTCTTTTTAACTCATAATGGCAACAGAAACTACCCAAATGATCCTGATCAAAAGTTTACATACCCTGGTGACTTTGGCCTGATAACATGCACACAAGTTGACCCAAAGGGGTTTGAATGGCTACTAAAGGTAACCATCCTCACCTGCGATCTGTTTGTTTGTAATTAGTGTGTGTGTGTGTATAAAAGGTCAATGAGTTTCTGTACTCCTGACAGACCCTTGCATCTTTCATCCAGTGCTGCACTGATGTTTCTGGATTCTGAGTCATGGGGAAAGCAAAAGAATTGTCAAAGGATCTGCGGGAAAAGGTAGTTGAACTGTATAAAACAGGAAAGGGATATAAAAAGATATCCAATGATTTGAGAAGGCCAATCAGCAGTGTTCAAACTCTAATCAAGAAGTGGAAAATGAGGGGTTCTGTTGAAACCAAACCACGGTCAGGTAGACCAACTAAAATTTCAGCCACAACTGCCAGGAAAATTGTTCGGGATGCAAAGAAAAACCCACAAATAACTTCAGGTGAAACACAGGACTCTCTGAAAACATGTGGTGTGGCTGTTTCAAGATGCACAATAAGGAGGCACTGGAAGAAAGATGGGCTGCATGGTTGAGTTGCCAGAAGAAAGACATTACTACGCAAATTCCACAAAGTATCCTGCTTACAATACGCCAAACAGCACAAAGACAAGCCTCAAAATCATTTGGAGTGAGGAGACAGCCATAAACGCTTCATTTAGAGAGGAGTCAACAAGGCCTATGATGAAAGGTCCACCATTCCTACTGTGAAACACGGAGGTGGATCGCTGATGTTTTGGGGATGTGTGAGCTACAAAGGCACAGGAAATTTGGTCAAAATTGATGGCAAGATGAATGCAGTATGTTATAAAAAAATACTGGAGAAACATTTGCATTCATCAGCCAGGAAGCTGCTCATGGGACATAGTCAACCTGTCATTGTTTAAAGTGAAGGTTCTGGAGTGGCCATCTCAGTCTCCTGACCTCAATATTATTGAGCCACTCTGGGGAGATCTCAAACATGCAGTTCATGCAAGATAGCCCAAGAATTTACAGGAACTGGAGGCTTTTTTGCCAAGAGGAATGGGCAGCTTTACCATCTGAGAAGATAAAGAGCCTCATCCACAAATACCACAAAAGACTTTAAGCTGCCATTGATGTTAAAGGGGGAAATACAGGGTATTAAGAACTGGGGTATGTAAACTTTTGATCAGGGTCATTTGGGTAGTTTCTGTTGTCATTATGATTTAAAAAGAGTAAACACAGTTGATTGATAATAAATGGCTTCAGCCAAACACTAACCATGAGTGAAAGAAAAGTTTTTGTGTTATCATTCATATTCTCTGAAAAAATGGCCAAGATATCATAAATTCTGCCAGGGTATGTAAACTTATGAGCACAACCGTAGCATTGCCTATGCTTCTATGATGTGTGGACACGTGCACTTCCAGGTTTTGCTGGGAATGGTTCTTTCCCATCCTATCCCAGGATCTGACAGCGCCCATGGCCACAGCAATCACAACGCCCTTTTCCCTCTGCATGGCCGCAACCTATTAGAGTGGTCTCTATCCCATTAGAGCAGCACTAGTCACAGAGGTGGCTCTGATAGGTTGCAACATGGACAGGGTCTTCCTTCTGTCATAGCTGCACCCTTTAGAGCCACCTCCTCTCTGTCAAAGCGTCCTTCTCCCTTTGGCCAGCTCATATAAACACAATACAGCTTTTAGCTTATTGCCCAAGCAAAGCATTCACAAGCTAGCTGCCATACCTCTGGTGAGCCTTCCTGCTATCAAACCTGCATTCTTCTATTAATGGCTTGTATCCCAATTGTGTCCTCCCCTAGCACTGACCTCCAGACTGTTACCTTTTGACCCATTCCACTCCACTGTTACCGGCAGTACTATGACCTGCTCCAGTCCTACTTTCTGGTGCCTACCTGACTTGTGGTCTGTGGTGCTAAAGCAGGGTAAATCTGGAAATTGCAATCTAGGTTCATCACACCACTAAATCCAAAACCCAGTGAGGGAATCTGTGGTGAACACCAGCTGGCTCTTCAGACTCCACGTCCCGGGAGATCCTGAATTTCTTGCTCTCCCATAGGACCATCTTCATTCCTTGGCGATCTGAACTCCTCACTGCCATCCATTCCAATGCGATCAAGATGCAGTTTGCAGGTCTTACTTTCACCAGTATGGTCCAAAGTGGTTCCTTCTTCACAGTTCCCAGCTCTATGTGTCCTGCGCTGCTTTGTCGTAAGGAAAGCCGGTCATTGGCCTACACTTTTCAGGTACACATACAGCCTTTCTTGGGTTATTCTTTATAGTTTAGCTATAGAGTCCACATTGGCACAATCGGCACCCTGACACTTTCCTTCTTGCTGTGTATACTGCCTTCTTCTAATATGTTTTGTGTCCAGCTGTTGCTTTCCGAATAGGATGTCTGGTAGCAAGAGGTTATTGTACCTTTATTTATCAAGATAATCCTGAATGCTAAATCATCAAGCTAGAAGTTTCATATAAACCTAGAGAAAGGAAAAATGCTACCTTGCAGTGTTGCTGCCCCTGCACTGCAAGGGCCCACACTATTGCGATGCGGGAACCAGTGCGATTCCAGTGCCGGTTTCCGAATCGCATCTCCCTTGCAGGCAGTTCACACTGCCCTCTGCGAACCACCGCGGGTGTCAATACAAAGTTAATGACACCCCCAGATCGGTTTGCAGATCACAGTGCAAACTGTGAATTCGAATAGGAATCGGATCGCATGGGTGAAGAGAACACTCAGCACTTGTTACATAGAATCAGGAAAAAGCAATGTAAGATTGTAAGAAGAGTTGAATGGCGATCTAGTTTCTTTAATGATTATTCGTGCAGCTCTATTGTATGACATGGCTAAACAGGATTTGTAAAATGTACCTGGCTGTCTCGTAATGCTTGACGGTCATCAGGGTGTCTTCCATGGTCTTGTTGATGAGGGTGTTGATACTGGACACAAAGAAGTTAATGGCCCCCAGCAAGGTCTCTCCGTTTTTACACAGGAGCTTCTGAGTCTCTGCATTGTAGCCAAACTCTTCCTGCGGAGAGGTAAAACAATAACATAAGTAAATTACAAAGAAACCTCACACCAGGAGCATCTGAAAGCCAGGAAGACATGCTTGACGTAATAAGGATACCATCACTGAGAGTACACTGCTAAACTGTGCAAAAACAGGAATGTCACTGTGAGGAGGGCTGATAATCCATTTACTGGGAAGATATAACTGGAAGGGAAGACTGGGGGGGGATTTCACAACCATGGCTGGACGCTGCTGAAGTAGCTCACAGCTCATGAAGAAAGGGCACATTTTGGCCTTTTTGCTTGGTGCCAACAGACCTTGTCCTGGCACTACATCACATGCCTGACGAAGGGGTCATGCGTGACTCTGAAACGTTGCACTCTCCTTCTGTTGTGATCATGCAATAAATAATCCGTTTGGATGCTACTTTGTGTCGATCCATGGTGTGCTGGCAAATATCTACTTCTTGTCCTGGCACTGTCACACACGTATCATGTAATCGCTTCTCATTTCACCCTACTGAGCACTGATAATATATATAAAGGAAGAGAGGAATGTCTCACACATACCTTAATTATCACCTGCCTTGAACCTCTCTGTTGACTGCAAAGTGAGCTGCTATACAGAGCAAGTAATGTGTATCTATGGTCAAAATTTAAAATGATATAATCATTTCCACATTATATTTCATTTATTTATTGCCTACTCCTTTTAATCTGAAAAATCTTGAATGCAGTAACACGTATTTACCATCCCCTGTGAACATGCACCATCGTCTCACACATTTCATGTGCTTACCCTATGAACTACAAAAGGTGCTGCGAGAAGGAGGTTCGGGAGGCGGAGTCAGTACAGGAATCACTGCTTTCATGCAGCAAGGTACCATGAGATACAGTATCTCACAAAAGTGAACACATCCCTCACATTTTATTCTATCTTTTCATGTGACAACACTGAAGAAATGACACTTTTCTACAATGTAAAGTAGTGAGTGTACAGCTTGTATAACAGTGTAAATTTGCTGTCCCCTCAAAATAACTCAACACACAGCCACTAATGTCTAAACCGCTGGCAACAAAAGTGAGTACACCCCTAAGTGAAAATGTCCAAATTGGGCACAATTAGCTATTTTCCCTCAGGTGTGAATGGGGAGCAGGTGTGTTAAATTTGTTGTTATCGCTTTCACTCTCTTACTGGTCATTGGAAGTTCAACATGGCACCTCATGGCAAAGAACTCTCTAAGGATCTGAAAAAAAGAATTGTTGATCTACATAAAGATGGCCTAGGCTATATGAAGATCGCCAACACCCTGAAACTGAGCTGCAGCGCGATAGTCGAGACCATACAGCGGTTTAACAGGACAGATTCCACTCAGAACAGGCCTCGCCATGGTCCACCAAAGAAGTTGAGTGCACGTGCTCCGCGTCATATCCAGAGGTTGTCTTTGGGAAATAGTCATATGAGTGCTGCCAGCATTGCGGCAGAGGTTGTAGGGGTGGGGGGTCAGCCTGTCAGTGCTCAGACCATACGCCGCACACTGCATCAAATTGGTCTGCATGGCTGTCATCCCAGAAGGAAGCCTCTTATAAAGATGATGCACAAGCAAACCCGCAAACAGTTTGCTGAAGACAAGCAGACTAAGGACATGGATTACTGGAACCATGTCCTGTGGTCTGATGAGACCAAGATAAACTTATTTGGTTCAGATGGTGTCAAGCGTGTGTGGCGGCAACCAGGTGAGGAGTACAACGACAAGTGTGTCTTGCCTACAGTCAAGCATGGTGGTGGAAGTGTCATGGTCTGGGGCTGCATGAGTGCTGCCGGCACTGGGGAGCTACAGTTCATTGAGGGAACCATGAATGCCAACATGTACTGTG
Source organism: Aquarana catesbeiana (assembly GCF_042186555.1). Classification (NCBI taxonomy): domain Eukaryota; kingdom Metazoa; phylum Chordata; class Amphibia; order Anura; family Ranidae; genus Aquarana; species Aquarana catesbeiana. The sequence continues at coordinate 28,176,224 of NC_133325.1, read as the reverse complement.
ACATACTGAAGCAGAGCATGATCCCCTCCCTTCAGAGACTGGGCCGCAGGGCAGTATTTCAACGTAACGACCCCAAACACACCTCCAAGATGACCACGGCCTTGCTAAAGAAGCTGAGGGTAAAGGTGATGGACTGGCCAAGCATGTCTCCAGACCTAAACCCTATTGATCATCTATGGGGCATCCTCAAACAGAAGGTGGAGGAGCGCAAGGTCTCTAACATCCACGAGCTCTGTGATGTCATCATGGAGGAGTGGAAGTGGACTCCAGTGGTAACCTGTGAAGCTCTGGTGACCTCCATGCCCCAAGAGGGTTAAGACAGTGCTGGAAAATAATGGTGGACACACAAAATATTGACACTTTGTGCCCAATTTGGATATTTTCACTTAGGGGTGTACTCACTTGTTGCCAGCGGTTTAGACATTAATGGCTGTGTGTTGAGTTATTTTGAGGGGACAGCAAATTTACACTGTTATACAAGCTGTACACTCACTACTTTACATTGTAGCAAAGTGTCATTTCTTCAGTGTTGTCACATGAAAAGATAGAATAAAATATTTACAAAATAGTGAGGGGTGTACTCACTTGGTGAGATACTGTATGTAGGTCTTAGAAATCAAAAGTAAACCAAAGGAATGAGCAGAGGAGAAGCTGCAAAGCATGAAGGGAATCCAGGAAGTTGTGGAAAGAGACGGCCAGAAGACAGGCACTACTCATAACATGAAAGGAGATTTTATAAGTAAGCTTATATTCGATTGTCAAACAGAACTATTGTCGGTATTGCTACTTCAATAAAATGAAAGTGTATGCTGTGACTATATCTATTTAGTGATTGTAAACAATTACCTTGTAAAACAACCCATTCAGTTTGAAATAAAAATGAAAGGCAAAACATTTGTGTATAGATATTAAAAAAAACATTATAAATACCTTTTTTCCCCTCTTACAGTGCATTCGGAAAGTATTCACAGCGCTGCACTTTTTCCACGTTTTGTTATGATTCAGCCTTATTCTAAAATGGATTCAATTCATTATTTTCATCAAAATTCTACAGACAATACCCCATAATGACAACGTGAACCAATTCCAGACCGCCCACTGCACATGTACTGCGGCAGGGCGGCCCGGCTGCGTAAACCGTCACACCCGTATGCCGGTCCATGCATTAGATACAGTGGGAGCGCGCCGCAGGAGCTCTCTATGTAAACAAGGCAGATCCCCGTTCTGACAGAGGAGGAAAGAGAGAGATCAGCTTTTCCTAGTGATCAGGAACAGCAATCTCTCTCTACTCCCAGTGAGCCCATCCCCCCCTGAGAAAGCACCTCCCTAGGTAACACTTAACCCTTTGATCACTACTAGTATTAACCTCTTCCCTGCCAGTGCCATTTGTATAGTAATCAGTGCATTTTTATAGCACTGATTACTGTATTGGTGTCACTGGTCACCAAAAAGTGTCATTTAGGCTCCATGCACACTGCCTTAAAAAACGTTGCTTCTACAAAAGAGTTTTGTGTTCTGCCTGTAGAAGCAGCTCAATGTTATTCTATGTATCAATGCATATTTTGAGCTCAACATTTAGAGGCAAGAAAAAAAACCAAAAACTTCTGACTGGCGTTTCTGATTGGCATTTACTGGCAGAAAAAAGTAAAACTCTCCTAAACTCTGTACAAAAAATGCTCTATATGACCGTTTTTTACTCCCAAGAGAACGGACGTTTTTTTAAGCCCAGTGTGTACGGAGCCTTAGGGTCAGATTTGTCTGCCGCAATGTTGCAGTCCCGCAAAAAAAAAAAAAAAAAAAAAAAACACAGATCGCCACCATTATTAGTACAAACAATAAACAAAATAAAAACTCCCTAAATCTTTCCCCCATTTTGTAGACGCTATAACTTTTGAGCAACCCAATCAATATACGCTTATTGTGATTTCTTTTACCAATCATATGTAGCAGAATACATATTGGCCTAAATTGATGAAAAAATGTGTTTTTTTATATATTTTTCTAGATATGTATTATAGCAGAAAGTAAAAGATACCGTTTTGTTTTGTTTTTTTTCAAAACTGTCAGCCCGGGTTCACACATGTGCGGTGCGAATTAAAGCTCAGGTTTCACTGGGAAGATAAAAATCATTTTTTCAAAGGCTTCTCTGCGTTCTAGCTGCAGATCAGTGAGCAGGGAGAGGGGGAGGAGAGGGAGGTGTAGTGAGGAGAAGGAGAAAATCCTTGTTCAGAACGCAATGCATTTGCGAATCAGATGCGTTCCCATAGGAGATAAGGGGCTTGTAATTCGCACCGCAATGCCCAAAAAACGCACACTTTTTTGTGCAATGCGCAGTGCAAATGCAACACACAAATGTGAACCAACCTCATTCAAATTAACCTAGTTTAAAATGTCCTGCGAATTGGATGCGTTGTAAAACCGCATCTAATTCGCATAGGTGTGAACCCGGGCTCAGTCTTTTTTTGTTTATAGCGCAAAAAATAAAAACCGCAGAGATCATAAAATACCACCAGAAGAAAGCTCTAGCTGTGGGAAAAAGGGACATCAATTTTGTTTGGGTACGGGATCGCACGACCGCACAATTGTCCGTCAAAACGACGCAGTGCAGT